>NC_086380.1:75068239-75378565 GCF_036588685.1 Mytilus trossulus
CTGCTTAGTAATTATGGTCCAAAAAATAAAGATTTCTGGTTTCCCGACAAAAATTGAGAATAAGTCTAAAGATCACTATGAAATTGATCCACAAGGTTCCATACCAAAAATTTAGGTAGAGATTGATTTTGGGTTTTATGGCTTGAACTGTACAGGAAAAAAGGCACCAACAATTTTTTGTAATACTTTTAATTATGTGTAAATTACTTATTTCTTGACAAATTACAAAGTTGTTCTTTAATATACCTGAATCTAACCATGTTTTTAGATTTTAGGATTGTTAAGGTGATACTTAACACTACAGGGAGATAACTCTGTAAAATCAGCTAAATGCTTTAATTATGTTGTGTTGTTAAAGGAATATTAAGCTTCTCAATGATCAAAATTCAATGAAATTAGTGTTTGTCAAACTGCTATAAAACCAGTGTAATTTTTCTGATAAAATGGTTGGTTCAAATTTTTGGAAATTTTTATATTTTTGTCATCGGGTCAAAGTAAATCATTTGTCAAATTTTTATGAAAATTAAACGAGCCAAATAAATTTCAGCGAATGTGTTGGATACCACCTTTACCCGGTTTTTCAATTGGTCCACATTGAGGTCAAAGGGGTCCTTAATTAAACTTTGTTTCATTTTCATCAAACCTTAAATTACTTGGGTTCTTTGGTATGCTAAATCTAAACATGTATATAGATTGATGATTTTGAGCACAGTTTTCAAGTTGGTCAAAATTGGGGTTCAGATTTAACTTTGTCTGATTTCAATAATCAATGAAAAAATTGAGTTTATTGGGTATCTAATATCATTGACATGCTGAATGTATCCCTGTATTTAGATTTCTGAACTTTGGCCCCATTATCAAACTATTCCATTTTGTGATCCAAAGGCTCCAAAATAAGACTATGATTTTATATAAAAAAAAGAAATCTTGGCATTTCTTTGGGTATAGACCCATATAAGTTAATTTCCAATTTGAAATGTTTTAAGTTCTGAGACCACATTCATTAGAGAACCTATACTGTGCCAAAATTTAAGGCCTTAATTAATATATTGTTTGTTTCCCCAATCTCGACCCTGCCAAGCCAGGTATTGGTAGGTAGGTAGGGAAATAATTTCATTTTTCGAAAAAGCTTGAACATTATCGGACGATCTGGCAAGCCTGAAAATCAGAAATGAATAAAATAATATTTGACTTAGATTTGAAAATAAATTTTAAGAGTAGCACCATTTTTTCAGGGTCGGTCAGGATTGGGGAAACCCTCAATATTTTATTTTAGGCCAAATCATAAATTCAGAGCTGCAATAAGCTGTTTTGTCAATATCTACTTACCCACACTGTTTAGGGTTCCACCTCTGTGGCTGTATTATGCTGTGCCCTTGGAGCATTTTATTATTTTTACGAAGCCTTATCAATTGCAATTTCATCAAAATATATACTGGTAAAAAAAATTAAATTATATACCATATTAATTTTTCCTCAACCATTTATTATTTATGAACAACTGGCAATGAGTGAATGTTTGTATGTCCTGCTATATTCATGATATTGTTAATAATATAATTTTATTTTTAATCAGATTTAATTGTATCTTTTATATAAATAAAATTAGTATTTTTTATTATAATTGATTGTTTATCTATTGTATTAAAGTCATATGAAATGAGTGACTGGTGAAAAATAATGTTTTTCCAATTCTTAAACCAATGCATGTATATATGCCAAAATATCATATAATTGTCAAATTTTTTTTCTCTGTCTGTTATGATTTAACAAATATGGCAGCTAATTAATTATTGTGTTTTGAAGCCAGAGTTTACCAATGTCATCTTATTGCAAAAATTGAACAACAAAAAATGGATATTGAGCATGTGTTTAACATGTACAATCAGATAATAGTTTATTCCAATGGCAGATCCATGTGTATTGCGATTTCTAGATTTTTATGAGAAGTGTCACGCTACGGTCACGTGCATATGGATATATTTTGGCGAATTGCTTCCTGGAAGCAAGCAATCATAAAAAAGTAAACTTCTTCTAAATGTGAACAAATTGTAGAATTTTCTTTTAAAAAAAAGTATACGTATATCATTTTTATAATGAAAACTATCCATTAAGTTATAAAAAACATAGGCAATTTTTTTTTAATTTGCAGTTTCATATGACTTTAATTAATGCTTCAATATGTACAATGTGTATTTATAAAAAACATAGGCAATTTTTTTTTAATTTGCAGTTTCATATAAGGGCTATTCCATTTAAACATACATCAACCCCCAGGAAGGCACTATGACAATAGGGCAGCCACCCAGAGAAGCATTTTTACAAATTTTGAAGGATTGTCCTCATCAAAACTTTGAAAAGGGCACCCACCACTAGAAGTGGTTTCAAAATGCCTTCCTGGGGGTTGATCTATGTTTAAATGGAATAGCCCTAACTTTAATTAATGCTTCAATATGTACACTGTGTATTAGTTTTATTTGTATGTTTATAAATTGATAAAAGATGTAAAATGCTGCTACAAATGTATTGTAAAAGACCACTCTTTTCACTTCAAATTACACGATGAAAACTAAACTAATGTAAGTTGTGCCTTTGGACTGTTAGGGCTTACAGAGTATTTTTCCTGTAATTTTTTTACGAAAGAGTTTTACGCATCCAGCCATTTAAAAATAAAGGGGAGAGGGGGGTGCATTTTAACTATATGTCCCCATTCAAACGCATTGATCGTTAAAAAAAAAGAGTTGGAGGGGTAATCCACTGCCCAATATAAGTTATTATATATATTTTTATATTTTTTTTTATAAAAAAGGAATGCTTTAGTGTGGGGTGGACTCAATCTGAAACTAAATGATTTTATAAGCTCAATTAACACTGTCTGAAAATTTATTAGTTTTGTGAAAACAAAAACAATTGCTCAGTAGAGACGATTTTATACCAAAAAAAAAGGCCTTCATATCATATGCTAAAACATTAGCAGTTTTAATTGGTGCTCATCCTTAGGTTTTGGTGTGTATTTTCAAAAACAACAGAAAGTATAAGTTACTTTAAAAAATGTAAGTTGTATTAATTCCATACCCTCTTATTTATAAGACTTTTAACAATATATTAAGAAAGAAAAAAATATTTTTACTACATTGTTGCTAGCATAGCAGTATTTATACAACTAAGAGAGTATAAAGACTCCATCTGTCTGACTGTCCGTTTGTCAGTCTGCCAAATCAGTTTTCCACACTTTTATCCTCATGCTTGAAGATATTCATTTAATATTTGGAATATTGATTTATCATGACAAATTACAGATCAAGTTCAAATTTTAATCCGCTCTGATGATTTTGAGCAGAGTTATGGTCCTTGGACTTATTTTATATTTTGTTTACAGGGTGTGCGAGGACAGAGGGCTTCTACAAATTATCCAGGGAAGATAAGATGGGCAAAGTTCATCAGGCAGCATTTTGTGCATTAGAGGAGGCAAATAAAACTCAGGTTGGTGTACAAATTTTTGTAATGCTAAATACTGTACATAAACAAACTTATCAGTGTGAGCCAAGGCTCTGTGTTGATGGCTATAATGATTTACTTTTACTGTATTTGTGACTTGTATGGAGAGATGTCAGATTAGCACTCATACCACATCTTCTTATATCTTTATATTAGGCAATCATTTTCTAAATTAGAACAATGGACAGAAATGCAAGATTATTTTTAAGATACAAGTTTTAATTTTTTAGAAATTTTCTCTCATTCTAATTTTCACAATAGGAAAACATATGAAAAATTTCTGAATTTTCAGTACCTAACATTCTGTAGAGCTTGTTAGGATGTATCAGATTGTAATTATTATATATGTTGGTTGATAGATACTTTTTCTATAATCACCCAAATTCTAATATAAAGAGAAACTGTACACAGCAAAAATAATCTGCCAAATATGATCCAAAATACAAAAACATCATTTGACCTCTTGTACTGTGGATTTGTTAATATTCATTGGATACCAATTTTCGTTGATTTCATGGGTACAAGGTATCGATGAATTTAAATGTTCAACGTATTACAAATTTTCTCAATCCACCGAAAATTGGTACCCACAAGAATAAATAAATCCACAGTGTTGTAGAGTTATAAGTTTTTAAGCCTTGAATGATAAATGTTACATTTTTTGGCATTTTGTGAAATTGTCTTGAAAACTACAATGTACATGTATAATACATCTTGATAGAGAGAAAACAGCATTAATAGTTACCTATGTAAGGTTTACAAATCAGCAAATATAACTGATCGTAATAAAAGTGAAAGTAAACATCAAAATAGCATATTTTTTGCCAGGTCTGCAATTTATAGGGGGTCTGATCCTGGATCCTTCTTATTGTTTTTAAAGTGAGAGTCTCTTATCCCACTTCTCCTTGCCATAAAAGAGCATGTCATTTACATTGTCTTTATGGACTTTGTTTCCTGTTTTCACGCATTATTTTTTAACTTTCACAAGTCACGCTTACAATAGACCAATCCCATGTCACACTTAGACCCCAACGAGACCCACTGCAAACTCATTAAATAGTAGCCTCTTGTTTTATTTTCTTTTGTTTTTGTGTTGTTTGTACTGGCCATGGTAGGGTTTCTGTTTCTATTTCTATTTTCATTTTTCCAGGACAAGAAAGTGACAGCCTACTCCAACTCTAGAGAAGCTCGACATGAAAACCGACGGTTACAGACCACGTTTGCTGATCTGGATATAGGAGATCTTCTCAAATTCAATCAACTTAAAGTAAGTGAAATAATTTCTGTAATGAACGTTGTACGAAAAAAAAATACTTTTATGTGAACCTTTTGTGACTGAGTCACTGTCTTCTTGTATATATTAACTCTTTGTTTTACTTGATATTCCCGATTTAGTATATACATTTATGATTTATATGTAATTGGTTAACGGCTTTTAAAAAAAGTATTTTTTGACGATCTTTGCCAAGTGTTTGAATTTTATTTGAAAAATACTGAGCACGCAAAATAAGACTTTGAAAATCATGATGCACGTAAAAGCAGAACACATTGAGCGAGGCACCCGTCTTGCAAGACTGAACGTCAAATAAAAAAGTAAAAACATATTGAACGTGAAAAAAAAAAAAACGGCGATCACGTTGCACAAAAAATAACCCTTTACCACCCTCTTTATACATTATCTATGAGGTGTAACTTCCTCAAGTTTGAAATAATCTGCAAATCGTCAGTTTCACACTTTTTTTCTAGACAATGTCTATGACGTGATAGTATGACATCATCAGACTGTCACTCTACTTTTCTGAAATAATTCAGATGGAAAATTATGACACAGAAAGCCGAAATGAAAATTTAGGAAATATGGATTAATCTTCATTTATTAAAGTAAACTAAATTATAACTAATTGCTTATTCAAAACTTGGACAACTAAACACACAATTCTGAGTTCAGATTCAATATTGCCTTGGTCTCATCTCACCATTAAACATTTTTCGTGCTTTGGTATATTCTTTCACATTGCCATTGTATTTATCTCATCTTAAGCATTTTTTGTTCAATTCTTCTAATATTTATATTTTGTAATGCTATGTAAATTTTCCTGTCAACAGTTTAGAAAGAAGAACATGAAGTTTGCTCGCAGTGGTATCCATGCGTGGGGACTGTTCGCACTAGAACCTATAGCAGCTGATGAGATGGTCATAGAGTATGTAGGTGCTAGTATTCGTCAGTCCGTCGCTGACCTGCGGGAGAAGAAATACGAGAAATCAGGAATCGGCAGTAGTTATCTCTTCCGAGTAGATAGTGATACAATTATTGATGCAACGAAGTGTGGAAATCTGGCCAGGTTTATAAATCATAGTTGCAATGTAAGTGTATTACTATTATTTATCTTAACTTACTTATATTATGCCAAAAAGTACTCAAGAGGTATCAGAAAAAAATCAAATGTCAAATCTGGTGCTCGAAGAGTATTTGTAATAAAATATACTAAAAAGCAAGGCAATGTATATTTTTGGAGCAGGCACTAATATAGCTACAAACTATAATAACTCTAGGAAATTCAAAAGGGAAAGTCCCAAATGAAAACGCTGAATCAAAAGCCAATACACATTGAAATACATGAAACAAAAGGATACCAACTGTCATATTCCTAACTTGGAACACGCATAATGCAGGTCAGGGTTTCTGCTGGCAATTGCCATTTTTGCAATTTGCGAAGAAATTATTATTGTGGCGATTAAAATTCAGGCGAAAGAATTTGGCGACAAATATATAAACAATTTGTTTTCATTCATCTTGTTTATTTACTTTTTTTCGGGTTTCACTGACTTTACTGGATCAGACAATACTCTGAATTCACCTTGAACTCGTTAAGATTTTTATAAAAAATCAATAAACAGCTGATTGCATTTTATAGCTATCGACAACAAAGGACTAATTGATAAAGGTGCTGATTGTATTGTTTGAAAAAATGATACGGTAAAATAGTGTCCGTCAATTGTCACATAATGAATTTATTAACCACTCTACGATGCACATATTTAAGGCAAAGTTTTGACGTCTCCTGTCCTTCTTTTGATGAAAGTCCAGAAAATAAAACTGTAATGGGGAAAAATGTTCTGATTTTAAACTTTATCCTTTAACTTTGATCTAGATAATTGATTTGAGTGGGTACTTTAAAGTCGTTTCAGTGACACACATGTTTAACTTTTTCTTTCAAATTTTAACAATTTTGGAATAGTTGTTTGCAAATTTGAATGCTGCCAGATCTGGATTCTGTACTTTAGTCTTTTATTGTGTATCTGGACATTTTGAATATCAAAAGTCACTGTAAATCTAAATTATGATTATTATGTTTTCTTCTTTTTCAGCCAAACTGTTATGCCAAAATTATTAATGTAGATAACCAGAAGAAAATTGTGATATATTCCAAACGTGAGATTGACGTTAATGAAGAAATAACCTACGATTATAAATTTCCGTTGGAGGATGAAAAAATTCCATGTCTTTGTGGGGATGCAGCTTGTCGAGGAACACTCAATTAGTTATATTATTTATTTTTTATAAGTCTGCTGTTTTGTTAGTAGGAAAATTAGTTATTTATCTTCAGTTGTGAATTGATGGTCTAACGGGGTTTTTTTTATCAGAAAAGAAAAATTCAACTAAAAAATGTACTTATTGGGGAAATCCATACAGACTATGATACTTCAGTGCTCATTTTATTAATTGAAATGTTTGTGTTTCTCTGCTTTGAAATGAATATGAAATAAGTTCAAGAAGAGGGTAAAAGATGAAATTTAATATTTTTGTAATAATTTTAATTTAATAAATCCATGCCATTCGGATATATATGCTGTTTGCTAAGGATCAAAATGATACTATACGGAAATTCACATTGGTATTACAGTCAAACAATTACCAAAATATAAAATTAGATAGTTGTATTGGTATATTTCTGATAATTGTTTTTTAGTCTGCTGATTGAACTTTTTTTAAAAGGATTCTGAAAAAATAATAAAGGGGAACCAAGCATTCTGAAAATTTAGACATGTTTTGATTTTACTTCAAGAATTTCAAATCCTACTTGCTGTTATTTTTTTTATTTGTTTTGTCATTTTTGATTATGAAAACAAGATCTTATCCATCCAAAAGGCAATGCATTTTTGTACTAGGAACAGTATAACATACATTAGTTGTTTTGCATGTTAATCAATTTTTAATACTATTAGGTCAAAATAAGGATTTTTTTCATTATTATTATCATTATATTGTAGTACATTTTTAAATTTCCTATGTGCAATATATTGTTATAAATTACATTCATGGTAGAAAAGGTTAGTTTGAAATAATAGGATCATATCATACATCAGAGCTTTACAATATTTACTAAAATATATACACAAAAACTGGTTTGAAATGAAATAAGATTCAGTTTTCTAGACTTTCGAAATGGGACTGAAATTCTAGAAGTGAACCAACCCCTGGAGTGGTGATTGTGCTGTAGGATAAAAACGACTAGATACAGCTTAAAAAATATAAATACTTTTTAAAAAAAATAAAAATTTAAGTCTGAGCTTCAATTTCTATTCTAAACTTTCTACATTTCTAAATATATTTTCAGTTGACTAATCAGAAAAAAAGTACTAAAGTATGATGCATGAATGGTGCTCATCATAATTTCACAAGAACATATATATATATTTATTTTATTTTGATTTCCCCAGAATATTGTTATGAGTTTTTTCTGTGCAATGTATTCTTGTAATGATAAACCAATGTCAAAAACCATGCAACAGATAAATTCAGAATTTAATGCGACGTTTTTATTATTGCAAAAAATGCTATAGAATTATAACCACAATAATTTAAACTTGCATTTTGAAATTTTTTATATGAAATTAAACAGGATTTTTCTCAATATCACAAAAATTAAATTGCATTTTAGTCTAAAATGACAAAATCGCAATATCAAATGCATGCAATTCTGAATTTACGGTCAATAGATTAATACTTAAAAGACGTAGTGTTTCATAAAATTTTCTAGTAAAAGACTTTACCTTGGCAACACATTCACATCCACAAATTTGTTGATATTATTTATGTTTTCCTCTAAATTTTAAACTTTTCATTTGTTACCTCTTTTACAAATACAGAAGACAGAAAAGGAAAGTGTTCTCTCCATTATGATTATTTTTTGAAAAAGTGTTGGTTTTTGTTTTGTATGCTGAAAAAGTGTTGGTTTTTTTTTGTATGTTTGTATGCAAAGGAATATGTATGGAATATTAAAAAATTCTCTGTCCTGATTGTCACAATTTTGACATATATAACTAATCTTCATTTTTTAGAGCAGTGTATTAAAATGTTTCCTAAATGATCTTGTATTTTTTTATTACATAAAATCATGGAGTCGTACCTGTTTTAAGGTAAAATAGTTATATAGACAAAATGGTTTCTTTTATTTTTATACTTTGCTCATTTTTTTATGTTTAATCATGCTATTTCCAAATCAAAAATAAAAAAGTACTAATTTGTTAATCAATAAAACTGACCTTTTAAGAGAAATATTATATTTTTCCAAATTGGAAATTTGATAAATGACCTATGGGTCTGATTTTATTGGACATCTATAACTCACTAAGGTAATATGGTTATTTTCAATCAAGAGGGTTATTAATAGAATGTATATTTCTATTCCTATGGGTATAGTTATGAAATAAAGTTCAATGATTGCTAAATTACTTCCTGATGTGAAACCTACATGTTTAATATAAATCATGTATGAAATTTTTATCTGGTAATGTATTTGAAATTTTGTTATGTTCTTGATAAATGTGTAGTCTGTCGAAGAAAAGAAAAAAAACATGATTTTATCTATTATTTAAGGTCACAAAGAAGTAAGTTAGAAACATGAAAATGAAAAGAACTCTTAAAATTATAAGTGGGCTATTCTAATGAAATAGAAATTGAGGGAAGGTTGGGTTATTGGTATTTTCTAAGGAATTTTACAATTTTCATTTCTATAAGTCATTTTAGGCTATCCCTTTTAATTGAATCTGAGATGGTAGGAAGGATAATTGATTTTGGATGTACGTTAATAATTTAATGCAGGCAAATTATGGGGGAAATAAATTGTAGGGGGAGTGGTGTTGAAAGTCTCTTCCTACCGTCCTTCGTCCATTATAATGGAATAGTCCTTATGAGCAATTATAGACCTTTACATTTCATTTATCTTTAGTTTGGAGTAATACAAAACAGCTTTGTTAATGTTCAAGTTTTGAAAGTTTTTATGAAAAGTTACATTGTTGATATTTGTATATTATGTAAACATTGTTTATGTCTCGCTGTGTATAATATACATATCATATCATTTTGTATATAGTGTTCATAGGGGGTATGTTTAGTACACTATAAGTGTGTTTTATAAGTGTACTAGTGTTATGTGTACAGTGTACAGTTTTGTATATATTAGTGTACAGTTAAATGTATTAGTGCTACAACTATTAGTGTTGCTTATTTAATTGGTAAATATTCATGTCCTTTGTACAAACAAAAATGAAATTTATCAATAAAAAAATTGAAGAATTATTTATAGATATTTTTTTGAACGTAACCTAAACCATTCAGCTTAAGTTGCTTCTTGGTAGCAGAATTTCAGGGATTATATACTTGCCATGTTAATCTTCCAGATTTGAGATCGCCAAGCAGAGAGGAAGAAATAGAAAGGGATCACGTAAAAACGGTTAAATTCTATATTTTGCATTTTTTTTTAATTTTTATAAAATGTTAACCATCTCTAATGAAGAAATATATTTAATCAGAATTGATGCAATGATAGAATCTTTATATACAGATGCAAAGATGTGGTATGATGCCAATGAGACTACTCTCCACAAGAAATCAAAATGAAGTAGAATTCAACAATTATAGGTCATCATTTGAAAACAATCTGCCAAGCCCATACTACATCGTTTGCTATAAAGGGTTTTGAAATGACAGATTTAAAACAATTAATATCGAAAAAATTTAACAGCCACATTTGTAAAAACAAATATGATAAACAGAAACTAATGACAACCACTAAGCTAGAGGCTCCTGAATTAGGACTAGCACTTACAGAATGTGGGTGTGTCTGAACATGTTTGCTAATATGAGACTCATTACAAACAAAGCACCAAAATTTTCATTTTTTCAAAAGTTACAAAATTTCAGACAGTTTAATACATAAGACTCATCAGTGACGCAGATCAAAATCGTTTTATAGACAAAGTTGAAGAGCATTGAGGCCCAAACTTCCAATTAGTGGTGCAAAATACCGCTCAGGTAATCTATTCCTGGGATTAGAAAATCCTTTGTTAAAACCTTATCTAGATCATTGGAAAAATCACAGCTATAAGACTTAGTTATCAATCAGAACACTTCAACATTTAAAGGACTTAAGATATCATTAACTGTCAGATAATACCAAAATATAGATATCAACAGATTTTAGGACCGTGATTGATTTATACATAACAATCACATTTTGTTTGGTGTTAATTTACAGTTCATAAAATCAATATAGGTACTGATAAACACAATATACAATGACCTTATTACAATATTTAATTGGTAATCTTTTAGAATAAGTTTACCCGTATCATATCTGAATTAAAAGGCTTGATAAAAAGAATGTGCTATCCTGCAATTAACTTTTTAGGTACAGCCAAACTTCCAAACAATATTTTAGTATTTGCCGAAAAATTCACTAAAGGTAATATCTGTTAATGAAATTCTTTACCTAATGATTAAAAAGTAGCCTACTATAAGTTCATTGTTTAGCATGAAGAAAATATCTGTTTCTATCAAAGGTCTGTGGTTATCTCCGTCTATAAAAACTGACGCCATGAAATAGCCAAAAAGTAGCGTTAACATACCATCAATCATATAGATACTTGTTTATCTGCAAGTTTATGTTATATAGCTATAGACACACAGTTAGCTCCAGTATTTAAGAAGGGGGACGTCCACGCAGCTGAAAATTACAGACCAGTTTCACTGACCTGTGTTTCATGTAAGCTTTTGGAACATATCATCTGTAAACACATCCTTAAACATCTGGAAAAGCACAAAATACTGACAAATCATGGATTCAGATCAGGTTACTCTTGTACAACACAGCTCTTAGTCACAACAGAAGACCTACCAAAGAGCTTCGACAGTGGCATTCAACTCGACATGGCTATACTCGACTTTTCAAAGGCTTTTGATACTGTGCCACATAACAAACTTCAGGCAAAACTAAACAGCTTCGGAATAGATGGAAATCTGAACAAATGGTTAGCAGCATTTCTGCAAAAACGATCAATGCGGGTTGTCGTAGAAGGTGAGCACTCAGAATATGCCCACGTAGACTCTGGCGTACCACAAGGCACAGTACTTGGACCGCTGCTTTTCCTATGCCCACGTAGACTCTGGCGTACCACAAGGCACAGTACTTGGACCGCTGCTTTTCCTATGCCACATCAACGACCTCCCGGAAAGCGTAAAATTTCAAGTTCGTTTATTTGCAGATGACTGCCTACTCTATCGAGAGATTAAAAACACAAAAGACCACCAAACTCTCCAAGAAGATCTAAAAGCTCTGGAAGTATGGGCACTAAATTGGGGAATGAAATTCAACGCAAAAAAATGCTATATAATGAGCTTCAAACAAAAATCGACACACTTCTACCAACTAGACAACCACATACTAGAACAGGTACAAACAAATCCTTACCTAGGTCTTAACATATCTGATGAACTAAAATGGACCAGCCATATAGGGAAAACAACAAGCAAGGCAAGCTGTACACTAGGGTTCCTGAGAAGAAACTTACGTCAGTGCCCCCAAGAGTGCAAAAAACTTGCCTACTTAGCCATGGTAAGATCCGGACTATAATACGGTGCTGTCATCTGGGACCCATTCACCATCAGGGAAATAGAAAAATAGAAAGTATACAGAAAAGAGGAGCACGTTTCATTCTGCACGACTATAAATCCAGAGACACCGGATGCGTCACAAATATGCTTTCTAAGCTAAAACTACCACCTCTACAAGAGCGAAGGAAACATCAGAGGCTGACTATGTTCTACAAAGTGGTTGAGGGATTGGTGCTGGCTATTGATCCAACAGATTATCTACAAAAGACAAGAAATAAACGCCAAGTCAAAGCAAAAAATATTAGCCACTTCCAATATACAAACATAGTGGAAAGACAAGAAACCAGAAATAGCAGATCGTATAAATTAATAGACTGTAAAACAGACATTCGAAAGAACTCTTTTTTTCCCAAAAACAATAGTTGAGTGGAACCATCTGAACGAGGTATCTGCATGTCAAAAGACAGTTGAGGGTTTCACGACTGTTGGACTAACCAACCCGCTCTCCTTCCAGTGCGCATATATCCGCGATCGGATCCTGCACTGTGTAACATACAGATACAGATACAGTTAGAAAAAATCCAATACTTCTATTTACTAAATGATATGAGCAAATAAGCCCTAATACGGATAAATCAGCATGTGCAATACTAAAAACGTTCCACTGTCGATATTAATCAAGATTTAATATTGCTCTTCGAACAGGGCCAATACAGAAAAAACAGGGCCAATACAGAAAAAAGCGGGAAAAAAGCCGTATTAGCCGTAGGCTAATACAGGACGTTCACTTCCGGTTTTCAATTTTCTTACGCCATTACTTAACTTTGGAAGTATCGTTATGCATAAAAAACATTTGTATAATATTTTTTAAATTAAAGTCATAAAATAAACAGGTTAAATGATGTGCAATGTTTTGTAACGTCTTAAAGTTTTGAAACGGAAAAAACAGGGCCAATACAGAAAACAGCGGGAAAAAAGCTGTATTGGCCCATTGGCTAATACGGGACGTTCACTTCCGGTTTTTAATTCTCTTATGATCATTTAATAAAAGTGTTATGAACTGGCTGTTTCTGTATTGGCACCGGTATAGGGTCTCGAGGCCAATACAGCAAACCTTGAATCTATACCAGTGCCAATACAGAAACAGCCAGGTAATAACACTACAGTAATACGCTAAATCAAACCACCAAAAAATATTTAACTCGTGCTACCCTAATTTAATGAAACCAGTTGGTGTGAAAGGGCTATTTTAGTTTTCTCGAGTGAAGAAAAATCACTTTCTAAATGATCTTTTAGAAAAAATAGCACTCAAGGCATTGTTAATGTTATGTTTATTGAAATATGTTGTTCCGCAATCGTCCTTTACTTCTATATTGATAAGTTTGTCTTATAAATCCTAAGTACTAGTATCTGTCTGGTAGGTCCACTAAAGTCAGTATTTTCTTCATAATTCCGTGAAATTAAAAATAGTAATAATAGTAGTGTTGTCAACAGTTAACCGTTAGAACAACCGAATACCGAATACCAAAAATGCTAACTGGTTAACTTGACTTTTTTTCAATTCTATTTGATTTGATATGAATTTGTATTAAAATCATTAAATAGTTCTTTCTTTAAAAATTGTCGTCGTGGTAATTAATTTGACGGATCAAAGGTCCAGTATATTAATTGCTATTGTTTATCCAAAAATATAAAATTAATTAGAAGTTGTCTTTCAGCTCAAGTCAAAATCTTAAGGAAACATGTTTTTTTAACAGTAATTTTTAATCAGTACAATTTACTTCATTGTTTCATTTTTGATCTTATTTTGTTTAGACCTACATCTGAACGTGCAATCTCCATCGTGCAAGTCTTTGTCATACTTTAAACTAAATTATAACTCAAACACTGTAAAAAGCAAACCAACGTGAATGTAATCAATGTATACTTGATGGTACGAATATCAGGATTAATCAATTTAAATTGAAACACCTCACATTATTTTCGGAAACAACAAGACAAAATGAAAAAAAAAATCTTGGTTTCAGACATATTCAATTCTACGAGATCATGACATGGTTTTTTTCACTCTGAAGTAAGTACAAACGCCATAGCTGGTATCGTGTATTTGATTATTAAAAGTCAAACTTCGCTAGGAATCTTCACAGACAAGCCTTATAATACCAAAGGACAAACTTCAATTCATCGTATTATAAAAACGAAAATATATGACTTATATGGAAGGTAGCCACATTGACACTCATATCACATCTTCTTATACCGATGTGTAGGGTATTATTGATAAGGCTTTCAAACATCAACTGAAACTACCGGGTAACCGGTTAATCGGTCGCACGATTATACGAGTAACCTATTAGGCAACAGTGTACGATTTGACAACACTTATATAATAGTAAACATATCTGACAAATAAATAATGAACAAGTTGGGACGCATCAGAACAACCATTATGTTATTATGAGATCATACGTGTGTGCTCTTGTGAAGAACATGTTAAATTGGACTAAGTTTTTGCTAAACATCATCCAAGTGAAAGGTTTAGCTAGCTATAAAAGCAGGTTTCATCAACAATTTTCTTCATAATAAAATGCCTATACCAAGTCAGGAATATGCGCTTGTTTACCATTCGTTTGATGTGATTGAGGTATTTATTTTACCATTTGTTTCGAGTTTTTTCGTTTTGAATTTTCTTCTGCGTTCGGAAGTTTTGTGATTTTCCTTTTTTCGATAGTATTTGCTTCAAACAACATTGTTCAAAAGCAGGGACCACCATGATATGTTGTTAGGATATGTGTCTGATCCATTGACATCTTTGTATAACATTATTTTTGACCAAAGGATGTTGCCAATGTTTTCAAAGGGAATATTTCAAAATGCATCAAAACTGTCATTCTGGCTCAAATCCTATATCATATCATACCTTTCAAGCTGTTTGGCCTTTGTTAGTCTTGTGATTTTTAATTTGAGTTTCTTGTGTATCATTCGGAGTTTAGTATGAAGTATGAAGTATTACTGAACTAGTATACATATTTGTTAAGGGGCCAGCTGAAGAACGCCTCCAGGTGCGGGAGTTTCTCGCTACATTGAAGACTCATTGGTGGCCTCCGGCTGTTGTCTGTTCTATGGTCGGGTTGTTGTCGCTTTGACACATTCCCCATTTCCTTTCTGAATTTTATTTAAAGTTAAAAACTAACTTCATTCAAAAATGGGATTTAGTTTTCTGAATTTGAATGTTTAAGATCACAATTGTAGATTTTTGTAAATGAAACCCGTATTACAGAGTGCAATTTTTAAGTCGATGTGACCCTAATCCCTTGTTCGCTGAAATGAGAAAATATGTAGTATGATTGCTAATGAGTCATATTAAGATAGTCAACCCCGCACGACAAATTTAATCAGGAAAACTGATGGCCTGATTTAGGCTTAAACAATATACGACAAATATCCATGGCAGACACCAAAAACACATATTACTGAATGCCCTGACTTTGTACAGCCATGCAACTCATATGACATGTCAGTTAAAGAGGCATTTAAGCGAACTAATTGAAACATCATGTAAGAAAAGGATTGACTCAAACATTCACATGAAACAAGCAAAAGACTTTTAGTAAATTTTCAGATTTATCACAATTACTGAAAGCTAATTTAAAGACCGTTGCATCGAATAATTCATTTTTTCCAGACTAAAATATTATTGATTACATATCCAATTGCCTTGACAGATGCCATAAACAGTCTGATAAATGTTCGTGCTGTAGTCGAAGTTTCTTTCTTCGTAGTATATTAAGATATTCATAGGAAATAACAAAAACGAATTCCTAAACGAAGTTCCCAAATTAGACAATGTCTGACTATTCAAAATACATTGTGAAGGATTAACTTTGAAGTTTTTTGGAACAATCATTTATTGCCAGTTAGAATACGCGTTAAGATGACTAATACACTATTATAATTTTGCTTGTGGGGAATATATTGAAAATGAATCACCATTTATTCCAGCTTACAATTGACTATTTCAAAAAATCATAGTTAAATTTACCAGACCTCTAAAATGGAAATATTTGTATTGTATTTTTTTGTTTTTAAACTAACTAAACATCCAACTCAATTGAGTTTGTAGGCACAATTTCGCAATGTTTTATACAATGTAATCTAAATAGCAATTCATATTCATCTGTTTGCGGTAATTTGATAGTTATCTATTTTAAAAATGACTTTTAAACGAACGTGACCGTAAGGGCAGGTTGGAGGACAAAGTTCGTGCCCATCGTATACTTTTTCAAAGATCTCCTCTGAAACTTCTGACAAAATTTCAATCAAACATCAGATGAATGATCCGTATGATATCTTACAATTTTTTGGGTTTCTTTTAGGTCAGTTGATAAACATTTGTTTGCTTTTTTGTCGCTTTTAAATGCTCCAAAACATATTCGTCATTCATTGGATATTACAAATGTTATCTTTTGAGGGCCAAATATAACTCTTTTGTCTTGTGTAGACAAAATACTCTTGTATTTGTTTTTAGATTACACCTCACAAGAAGTTGCACAGACGGACAAGCATACACAAAATTGATATGGTCTCTTTGAAAATGTTGCATAAAAATATCCTCTCATTTTATTTTACACTGCATCGCTTATCGTATGAATATAACCTGATATGATGCAAAAATGCAAATTTACAGATTATGTGATAAATAAGAAAATATAAAATGATAAAAGCAAAACAAGAAGAATCCACTTCACAAAATATGTTGCTAAAGTAAACACTGCTTATAACAATTAATGTAATTGTATTTGTTTCTAACTGGATACTGACACACTAAAAAGACATGTAGATAAACGCCTTTTGGTGACATTCAAAGATTAATTAAGAGAAATTGCATAAGTTGATGCAGTCTTGAGGATGCATCTATTTGGACTATCAAAATGCTGACATGATGATTTACCAAATACAGACTTCAAATATTTACTTAACTGTAGAAGTCTTTTAATCAATAATTGATGAGGCTGTACAAACGAAATTGCTATTGACAGTTGATGGATGGGATTGCATAAAGTATACAATCAGCGCTTTATAAATTTCATACGTTCAAAGCGCTTTTCTTTATCAAATTCCCTTTGGACCGATATTTGAAAGCTAATAATGTTTAAGAACCAAATTAGTTGAAGAGCTTTATGAATATAAAGGACCTAAACATAATAGCTAACCCTATCGGAAGAAAACTTTCCATGATGTTTTTGAAACCTTTTTTTATATTCAGAACAATATTATCAAAACAAAAATTCATCTTGAACAAGTGGTACGAGGTCGTTGACATGTAGATTTTAAATATGAACTATGGCATGATTGAATGCCAATCACGTGATGGGAAAAATATGAATAACCATCAATGAAAGACAAAGTATCTTTGGTTAACGTTCAACATTGTTAAATCTAAATTGTTTGTTTGAAATATATTTGTCGTTTCATATATTTCTAAAATCAGAACTGTAAAATTTGGTAAATTGTTCTGGTACGAGAAACTACCCACAAATGTGCAAGTTGAAGTAGATGCTTGTCATGGCATTAACTACTTTAACGCCTAGTATACCAAAATGTAAAATAACAAAAATATCGAACTCAAATGACAATTCAAAACAGAAAGTCCATCATCAAATGGCAAAACCAAAAAGCTCAAAACACATCAACGAAAGTGCAAAATGTTGTTTGATAGACTTATAAGGATAGCAATAGATATCAAATTGTGTTTAAGAATCACACAAAATTAATCTGGTTAACCCTAGTCACCATACACAGATACATAAATATCAAATATTCAGTTACATCTAGTCACCTTACGATTTATGAGTTTGATTGTCCCTCTGGTATCTTTCGTCTCTCTTTTACCTTGATATCGACTAAGCTAACACACACTATTGGCTCCATGTCACCTAATAAAGATGCACACTGACTTTGGTTACAACCTCTGGTCACCACACACAAACTAGTTTAAATGACTTTTGTTATCTATGGTCACCTTACATATATGTGTTTACCGAAGATACCAGTGGTCACTGAACACATTTTACTGACTCTGGCTAGCTTTGATTATCTTAATGACGCAGATGTTGACTTTGGTTACCACTAGGCACCTTACATGGATATCAACTTCGGTAAACTACGGTCAACATACATATGCAAATATTTACTTTAGCTACAGATATTATTGTTTGGGAACTCTAGTCACTCTTCACATTTGTTTTATTTGGTTACCCTTGATAACCTTATACATTTATACACTAAACTTAAAGCTTGCATGTGGTTACCATGTTTATGCGAATATTGACTTTGATTACCTATGGTCAACTTACAAATTTATATATTTTGGTAACAACTGGTCAAAAAAGTACTATGACTACCTCTGGTCACTGCACACATATATTATATCAACCTTGGTTATCTGTTGTTACTATGTCTATGTATATATTGACTTCGATTTCTTCTAATAACTATACACATTTATCTTTTTTGTTAATCTCTGATCACTTACTAATAAAGTCGTGTTATATACTAGTTCATTACTAATATAATTATAAATCATGTCAGATACCCTCGGGGATTGATAAGCATCATACAAACTATTTCCCCACTAATATGATTACTTTGGTAACCTATGGTCGACATACACAGACATTTACTTTGGTAATCCCCGGTCCCCTTACATAAATATTAACTTCTGGTGTTCTCTGGTGATCTAACACATATATAATCGTTTTCTGTGGTAACCTAACAAAGAGATTATTGTTAGTTAACTCTGTTAATCCTCTACAGGTATTTACTTTGGTTAAATGTGTTCACCATAAACACGAAGATGTTGACTTTAGTTACCACCACTGGTCTGATCACACATATATAGAAAATGGTTACATATGGTCACCAAACACAGATATGTAATTCCAATGGTTACACCTACAGGTGGTACAAGTGAGGTTTTGGGGCTATAAAACAAGGTTCAATCCACTATTTTCTTGATCTCAAAATGCCTGTACCAAGCCAGGAGTATGGCATTTGTTGTCCATTGGTTTGAAAAAAGTTAAATCACAAAAATACTAAACTCAGAGGAAAATCAATTTGGAAAGTCCATAATCACATGGCATTGATGTGTTTTGTCATTTGATTTTGCCATGTGATTAGGGACTTTCCAATTGAATTTTCTTCAGTATTTTGTGATTTTACTTTATTTTAGTCACATGAGCGCGAGTAACATAACTTTTATCAATTCTGGTAAACTTACAAAGATATTTACTATGGCGATTACTACCCTGGCCATACTAATTATATCTTTCACATTCGTATATCAACTTTGGGGTTCCCTAACACCTATATATGATTTCGTGTTACCTCTGTTCTGGTTACACATATGTTTTCGTTTGTTACATAGGCATTGAAAATTGGCACCCCTTATTTTATAAGAAAAAAATGCATTACAGCAGTACGAACCGGCATATGTATGTCTTTCTATGTTGTAATGATTCACTATTGTTTCAGATAAAGGTAAATATTGGTACCTATTAAAACGTTTAAATCCACTGTTGTTTGTACCTGTACTAAGTCAGGAATCTAATGTTCAGTAGTTGTCATTTATTGATGTGGTTCATAAGTGTTCCTCGTTTTTTTGTATAGATTTGACCGTTGGTTTCTCGTTTGTTTTCCCGTTTCAATGGTTTTACAGTTGTCATTTTTGGGACCCTTTATAGCTTACTGTCCGGTGTGAGCCAAGGACCCGTTTTAAAGACCGTACTTTGACCTTTTATGGTTTACGTTACAAATTGGGACTTCGATATAGAAATGTCTCTCTAGTACTCATACCACATATTCTTATATCTACATAGTAAATATTCGTCTGTTTACAGCAGGAATTATACTTAAGAGCATTTATTTTCTATAGGATTGTTGTTTCAAAGGAAGGTGATGACGGAATAGTTCCCATGTACTTATTGAAATCATCATTTGGAAGTGTAATGATTTGTTGTTCGTTACGACATTCGTATTTCTTCCTTTTCTTTGTACTGTATTATCGTGACAAAAGACTGATTAAACAAAAGCTTACTGTTTCAGTTTAAACGTTCTTGTATACCTATAAAAAAAATACATCATCGTTAGAATGTTAATCTCGGGAAATTACATTCTTATATTTGTTTTAATTGATTTGTTTTCACTCCTTTGGTTAAAAAAAACGTGACAAAGTGTCATGATCAATAACAGTTATACTAATACATTTTCAGCCCGTTTTTCTACGCTTTTTTCTTTTTCATTATGTCAAGGAAAATGATGGAAGGTCGATCTCGTCTTCATTGATTCTGATTTGATTTGATAATTATTTTATTCGCCAACCATGCTCGGCATGCAAATATATGTTCAATCCTGTCAATGACAATTTTTAAGACTGTGAATTGAAACTGATCATTCTGTAGATTAATGATTCTTTTAAAGTACTGACCTTTCAGGATCATCCTCTATTTTGTAATGATTTTCTTAAAATTCTGTTCAAACTGAAATAATTTATGAATTTATTAAAGGACAATTTGAGATAGATTTGTCAAAAATTCACGTCAGAATGGAAGTACTGCTGATGTTATCTTTGAGATTAATAGTCCACCAACAGCAGTGTCGATCCAGTGCTGTAAAAAAATAAAACCACAACACTTTACAACTTTCATATGCCCAATGATATTTTCAACGTTGATCTTCATCAGAAACGACCAATGGCGAATATTTTATAGCAAAGGATGTGAAAGAAATGAACATTTGAAAATCATATGCTCAACAAGGGCATACAAATAATAGCCAAATCCATCGAAGGTCAACTATGTACGACTATGTTGAAACCTTAGTTACGTAATAATTAATGAATCTATAAACTGACAATATAAGACAGGTTAATTATATATCATTTCAGTAACGGAGTATTAACCAATTAACTGATTATACTTCCCTTGAGGAATGAAAGTTTACCAACAGGGATATCGATCCAGTGTAAAAATAATTTCAGCTTTCCAATGCTTAACTTCACATTTTTGCGTAGCAACATTTTAGCAGTGACTGTATTTTGAACATTTAGGGGCCAGCTGAAGGACGCCTCCGGGTGCGGGAATTTCTCGCTACATTGAAGACCTGTTGGTGACCTTCTGCTGTTGTTTTTTTGTATGGTCGGGTTGTTGTCTCTTTGACGCATTCCCCATTTCCATTCTCAATTCTATGTATATTTCTCTGTTTATATGATATTCCAGACCTTGTTTTCCCTATAATGATTTCATTGATAGAGGACTGCAAATGTGTGAGTTCCAAATGTTAAAATAGAAATCAACTTTTCGAAATTTTTCGGACGCCCTCACAAATTTTGTTGACCGTTATGTATCATCTATATATATATAAAGATGACGAACTTGTTCAAATTGTTGATATCATGATCCAGTCATCTTTAATTGAATGTGACATATCAAAGAAGAATCACCGGGTTTGAACTTACACGAGACAAGAAGGGTACCACATCTGAAGCGGGATTTTTTCCTTCCCCAAACACCTAAGAACATATTGCTAATTTTTTTAATAGTTTTTTTAAGTTTTGTATACGGTTGTTTGTCATTTTCATCTTGTTTTGTTGTTTTTTCATGGCATTGCCAATTTGGTTTCGTCTAATGCGATTTAATATCACTTAGTGCTCTTTCGCCTCCCTTTTTTGTCTCGATCAACCTTATTGTAAAATTCTAGATACAAATTATTTTTTGTTGTTGAGAAATTTTGCATAAAGGTAATATACGCATACTGAAAAAAAGGCCCATGACCCACATTGAATAATTAAACTTCTCTTCCTAGCACTTAAAATATTTAGAAGCACTGCGTTCTTGTCCTACTGACACAAGAGATAGAAACATCCTTAGTTTAAAAATCAAAAATTTTAGCACCAGTAGTTTATCGGAGTTTAAAAAGTCTTTTAATCAAAATCTGTCTACTCAGCAAATTATTGTTATTCGAACTTTCTCTACACAATGTAATCAACATACTGTCGTGTTGGTGACTATCAGATATTACATAACTCGTATTCAAACTGCAGCCCAAAGAAAGACATTTATTTCACATTGTGTTTTCCCATTCTACTTTAAGTTTGTATTTACATCAATTTAATATTGTAGAAACTAATTTGAAATACTAAACCTATATTAAAAACGATTTACGTAATACTCTGAAATTTTATTTATTGATGATTCAGATTCACCATATATGTCGGTCGGTCGTGTTTTTATTTTTCTTTGTAGTTTTGTTCGCTTAAAGTAAGATGATTTTTTTTTTTAAATTAAATGTAAAGCAGTTGCATGCTACAAAAATGTTATGCAATAGATATAGGAAGATGTGATAGAAGTGCCAGTGAGACAACTCTCCATCGAGGTCAAAATCTATAAAAGTAAACCATTATTTAGTGCAATATGCAATACGCACTCTGAGTTAGATATTACAATTTCTAGATAAGCTTTATACCGCGTGTATTACTTAGATAATTTTATTAAAGTTGACTTTTCGTTGACAACACAACGATGTATTGTTAACCATCAAACCAATGATGAGGAACATTCTGTTTTAAATTTCTCTCTATTGTTCGGTATTTTTATGATTTTAATTTTTTTGTAAACTAACAAACCAAAATGTGACTCAGAGTACGGGTAAATGATTTATATATTTTCAACAATTATTACTGCGTTTTAGGTCAAACTAATTTTTATCAAGTCTTGTTCATGCCTATTGCTTCCTTGTCATTATAATACACTTGACATTTGTCCCTTGTAGCTTTACTTTCATTTGAAGCTTGCTTTTACCTCATTATAAAACAACTCATCGAAGATACCAGGATTGAAATTTTGTACGCCAGACATGGGTTTAAAAAAAACCCCTCATCAGTGATGATCGAATCAAAACAGTTAATAAGACCTCACATTTCGTAATGTTTTACCAAATACACTCTTAGTTAAATTCTTAAGTTTGACTAAATATCAAAAGATTTGTAAAAGGTTAATGTATAGCCATGATCATTTCAATGATAGTTTATGTTAACACATGGTTCATTCCGCTTATTGTTACTTTTTATAAATCTGGTAAGATAAGCCAAAATTATGTGTGCGAATAGGGGAAAAAGCTTGTGCAAATAAAGGATTATACTATTCAAACATTGTTAAATCAACTTTTAATTGACAAGTGTTATTTTTTGAAAATGTACTTGGTTAATTTGATATGTGTATGAATGTTGTGTTTTTGATATAGATACACATAAATATGAAAGAAATGGAAAGACTTTTCCCACCGACTCATATAACGAATCATGTGCAGGGATTAGCTTCCTCATGTGTCAGTAGTTAATAAGTGTGAAGATATTTTGATGTGGGTGCCGAACAGCTTGCTTTGCCACCCCTCTAGAAAATGTGTAGTCCTAAGTCCCTGTGTTGTGTAATGGTCACATCACTATTTTGTCAAATAGTGTCTGTCAAGGGCTTGTAGTTGATGTTAGTATCAATCTAAAATATGGTTTTAAGGAAATAAACAACATATCTTCTACCTCAGTCGAAGTTCAAGTGGAAAGAGAGCACTAGATCACTGGTTCATTGAGCTTTTCTTTAGGTCCATGTGTGTATTGAAAAAAAAACAGTGGTTTGTGTTGATAATGGATATTCATAATATGCTGCATTTCGGATGGCGACTTCATAGTCAGTCCAGGAAAATAGTGGAATTCTGGATTTGTTTGTATTTGGTGACATACATTTTTGAGAAAATTTAGGAACCTTGTGCATACTAATTCGCTTTCGGCTGGGATTAAACTAAATTAACGTGGATACATTACACCGTCAACCATTGCGGAATGGGTAAAGATTAAAAATATGCATGGACAGTAGTAAAATGTTGTTTTACCATAATAGTATATGATATATGCTGCAGCTATCGTGTTATATCCTTTCACATTTTATAAATTAACTGTTAACAAAACTTTTGAATTTTTGATTTACTAAGGCTTTCTACCTTAGAATTATATGACCTTAGCTGTATTTGGCTAAACTTTATTTGAATTTTGTTCATCAGTGCTCTTCAACTTTGCCTTTTTTTTGCTTTTTTCATGTTTATTTTTTTATTCGAGCGTCATTGATGAGTCTTTTGTAGACGAAACGCACGTCTGGCGTAAATACAAAATTTAATCCGGGTATCTATGATGAGTTTATTGAGTACTAAAGATAAACATACACTTCTAACTGTATTGTCGTCTGTTAACATGAACTGATCACCTCTGGTAGTACTTGTCTAAACTCTGATAATTTCTTGTACCTTTTGTATGGTGAAACTGGCATGTTCATCTTGCGCTTACTGTATATGGATATCTTGCAAGATGGGAAAGTTTATTTTAATATTATCTATCATCAATTTATATGTTTGAATGACATATTTTTAGTTTTACAATTTCAATGAGTTTTAATCTTACATATGGGCGTCAAGTTGGTTACCTATTCCCTATTCCCTATTCGTTACCTATTCCCTATTCCCTATTCGTTACCTATTCGTTACCTATTCCCTATTCCCTATTCGTTGCCTATTCGTTACCTATTCCCTATTCCCTATTCGTTACCTATTCGTTACCTATTCCCTATTTCCTATTCGTTGCCTATTCGTTACCTATTCCCTATTCCCTATTCGTTGCCTATTCGTTACCTTTTCCCTATTCCCTATTCGTTACCTATTCGTTACCTATTCCCTATTCCCTATTCCCTATTCGTTACTTATTTGATTTTTAATATCCATCCCCCTTTTCAATTATGGCATTGAAAAGTTTAATATGGCTGCCATGGAAACGGCATAATTGTGAAAAAAAATCTGTTTTTGGTTTTTGGTGAACTGTTTGGATATGCTTCAACTCAGAATCATCATATTTTAAAACAATGTAGGTGCCCACTATATACAGGTGTTGGATGACTTTGGCGATCATTGGAACTACAATGTTGCCATGGAAACTACACCAAAATTTTCAAAATTCTCAAAATGCTCAAAACTTCATGAAACTTCACAGTAATGATGAGCAACAATGGTAGATGTGGCATTTGGAGTTGGAATTTCCAAAATAGGTCTTGTTACCATGGAAACAATGCAAAAAGGTCAAAAATTTCAAAAATAAGAATTTTGAGTAAACTGGATGAAACTTTACAGGATGGTTACTGGCATAGGCAGAGTCGGATTTTGAAGTTAGAATTTTCAAAATGGCAGCCGTAACCATGGAAACAGCAAAAATATCAAACATTTCAAAATGTTCAAACTTAATGAAACTTTGCAAAAATGTTACTAGACATCTGTAGATGCTCTCTTTCACTTTGGAATTGTCAAAATGGCTGCCGCTCACCTGGTAATAGGGGGAAGGGTGCCATTCGTTATTGCTAGCAATTACAAATCTAGTTGTTAATACTCTTACATATGGTAATAGTTCTAAATTTGTTGAGGTAAAATGATCTTTTTATGACCTATTTATATGTGTTTGTGCTCAACCGATCCTTTTACTTCATGTTCGATACGCATTTGTTCCTTACTTGTTTTTTTTTATACGTTCTACTTTTTAACTGCTTTATGTCCGTATGTTTGAAGATGGATCTTGGTTCGACGGGATGAAATCACCGTGTTAGCACTTGCATAAAAAAGAAGATGTGGTATGATTGCCAATGAGACAACACTCCACATTAGACCAAAATGACACAGAAATTATCAACTATAGTTTACTGTACGGCCTTCAACAATGAGCATAGCCCAAACCGTGTAGTCACCTATAAAAGGCCCAGGCATGATAACCTCATACAATTCAAACAACAAAATTGACCGCCGTTTTTCATATACAAAAAAAAACGGAAATATGTAACACAAAAACAAACAATAACTACTTAATTTCAGGCTTATAATACGAGTATCTTACGTTGCACCTTTTAAAACATCATTTTCAATTGTTTTGTTGTCACTGGTGGAAGATTTGGGCTCTTAGAGGTGATATAACTCTATAAGTGCATTTGTATCCGTTCCAGCGCTCGGAAAATACCCTGTTACCTATTCGTTACTTATTCGCTTTTCAAAAGTTTTTTGTACGTTGCACCTTATAGAAAAGAATTTTCAATTAAGTTCATATCTCTGGTGGTAATAATGTGTTCTTATAGATGAAATACCCCTATTAGCACATATGTACTCGTTCTAGCGCTCGGATAATACCCTGTTACTTATTCGTTCCTTATTTGCTTTTAATGCACGAGGTATACGTTGCCCCTTGAAATAAATCGTTTTTTAATTGTGTTCATGTCTCTGGTGGTAACAATGTGTTCTTAGAGATGAGATGACCCTATTACCGCGTATGTACCCGTTCCAGCGCTCAGTAAATACCCTGTTACCTATTCGTTACCTATTCGTTACCTATTCACTTATAATACGTTTCTTGTACGTTGCATCTTTTAGAAAAGAATTTTCAATTGTGTCCGTGTCTCTGGTGGTAAAAATGTGTTCTTAGAGATGAAAATACCCTATTGGCGCGCATGTTCCTGTCCCAGCGCTCCGTTAATAACCTGTTACCTATTCGTTACCTATTCACTTTTAATATATTTGTTGTACGTTGCACCTTTTAGAAACGGATTTTCAATTGTGCCCATAAGTCTGGTGGTAACAATGTGTTCTTAGAGATGAAATGACCTTATTAGCGTGCATGTACCCGTTCCAGAGCACGGTAAATACCCTGTTACCTATTCGTTACCTATTCGTTACCTATTCGTTACCTATTCACTTATAATCCGTTTGTTGTACGTTGTACCTGTTAGAAAAGGATTTTTAATTGTCTTTATGTCTCTTGTGATAACAATGTGTTCTTAGAGATGACATTACCCTATTACCGCGCATGTACCCGTTCGAGCGCTCGATTAATACCCTGTTACCTATTCACTTATAATACGTTTGTTGTACGTTGCATCTTTTAGAAAAAAATACCCCTATTAGCACATATGTACTCGTTCTAGCGCTCGGATAATACCCTGTTACTTATTCGTTCCTTATTTGCTTTTAATGCACGAGGTATGCGTTGCACCTTGAAATAAATCGTTTTTTAATTGTGTTCATGTCTCTGGTGGTAACAATGTGTTCTAAGAGATGAGATGACCCTATTAGAGCGCATGAACCCGTTCCAGCGCTCGGTAAATAACTTGTTACCTATTCGTTACCTATTCGTTACCTATTCACTTATGATACGTTTGTTGTACGTTGCACCTTTGAGAAAAATGATTTTCTATTAAATTCATATCTCTAGTGGTAATAATGTGTTCTTATAGATGAAATACCCCTATTACCGCGTATGTACCCGTTCCAGCGCTCAGTAAATACCCTGTTACATATTCGTTACCTATTCGTTACCTTTTCACTTATAATACGTTTCTTGTACGTTGCATCTTTTAGAAAAGAATTTTCAATTGTGTCCGTGTCTCTGGTGGTAAAAATGTGTTCTTAGAGATGAAAATACCCTATTGGCGCGCATGTTCCTGTCCCAGCGCTCCGTTAATAACCTGTTACCTATTCGTTACCTATTCACTTTTAATATATTTGTTGTACGTTGCACCTTTTAGAAAAGGATTTTCAATTGTGCCCATAAGTCTGGTGGTAACAATGTGTTCTTAGAGATGAAATGACCTTATTAGCGCGCATGTACCCGTTCCAGAGCACGGTAAATACCCTGTTACCTATTCGTTACCTATTCGTTACCTATTCACTTATAATCCGTTTGTTGTACGTTGTACCTGTTAGAAAAGGATTTTTAATTGTCTTTATGTCTCTTGTGATAACAATGTGTTCTTAGAGATGACATTACCCTATTACCGCGCATGTTCCCGTTCGAGCGCTTGATTAATACCCTGTTACCTATTCACTTATAATACGTTTGTTGTACGTTGCACCTTTTAGAAAAGGATTTTTAATTGCCTCCATGTCTCTTGTGATAACAATGTGTTCTTAGAGATGAAATTATCCTATTAGCGCGCATGTACCCGTTTCAGCGCTAGGTAAATACCCTGTTACCTATTCGTTACCTATTCGTTACTTATTCGCTTTTACAAAGTTTTTTGTGCGTTGCACCATTTAGCAAAGGATTTTCAATTAAATTCATATCTCTGGTGTTAATAATGTGTTATTAGAGATGAAAGACCCCTATTGGCGCGTATGTACCCGTTCCAGCGCTCAGTTAATACCCTGTTTCTTATTCGTTCCTTATTTGCTTTTTATGCACGAGGTATACGTTGCACCTTGAAATAAATCTTTTTTTAATTGTGTTCATGTCTCTGGTGGAAACAATGTGTTCTTAGAGATGAAATGACCCTATTAGAGCGCATGTACCCAATCAAGCGCTCGGTAAATAACCTGTTACCTATTCGTTACTTATTCGCTTTTAATGCGCGGGGTATACGGTGCATCTTGAAATGAATCTTTTTTTAATTGTTTTCAAGTCTCTTGTGGTAACAATGTGTTCTTAGAGATGAGATGACCCTATTAGAGCGCATGAACCCGTTCCAGCGCTCGGTAAATAACTTGTTACCTATTCGTTACCTATTCACTTATGATACGTTTGTTGTACGTTGCACCTTTGAGAAAAGGATTTTCTATTAAATTCATATCTCTAGTGGTAATAATGTGTTCTTCTAGATGAAATATCCCTATTACCGCGTATGTACCCGTTCCAGCGCTCAGTAAATACCCTGTTACCTATTCTTTATCTATTCGTTACCTATTCACTTATAATACGTTTCATGTACGTTGCATCTTTTAGAAAAGAATTTTCAATTGTGTTCGTGTCTCTGGTGGTAAAAATGTGTTCTTAGAGATGAAAATACCCTATTGACGCGCATGTACCCGTCCCAGCGCTCCGTTAATAACATGTTACCTATTCGTTACCTATTCACTTTTAATATATTTGTTGTACGTTGCACCTTTTAGAAAAGGATTTTCAATTGTGCCCATGTCTCTGGTGGTAACAATGTGTTCTTAGAGATGAAATGACCCTATTAGCGCGCATGTACCCGTTCCAGCGTTCGGTTAATACCCTGTTACCTATTCGTTACCTATTCGTTACCTATTCACTTATAATACGTTTGTTGTACATTGCACCTTTTAGAAAAGGATTTTTAATTGTGCCCATGTCTCTGGTGGTAACAATGTGTTCTTAGAGATGAAATGACTCTATTAAAGCTCATGTACCCGTTCCAGCGCTCGGTAAAAACCCTGTTACCTATTCGTCACCTATTCGCTTTTGATGCGCGGGGTATACGGTGCACCTTGAAATAAATCGTTTTTTAATTGTGTTCATGTCTCTGGTGGTAACAATGTGTTCTTAGAGATGAAATGACCCTATTTGAGCGCATGTACCTGTTCCAGCGCTCGGTAAATAACCTGTTACCTATTCGTTACTTATTCGCTTTTAATGTGCGGGGTATACGGTGCACCTTGAAATGAATCTTTTTTTAATTGTTTTCAAGTCTCTGGTGGTAACAATGTGTTCTTAGAGATGAAATGACCCTATTAGCGCGCATGTACCCGTTCCAGCGCTCGGTTAATACCCTGCTACCTATTCGTTACCTATTCACTTATAATAAGTTTGTTGTACATTGCACCTTTTAGAAAAGGATTTTCAATTGTGCCCATGTCTCTGGTGGTAATAATGTGTTCTTATAGATGAAATACCCCTATTACCGCGTATGTACCCGTTCCAGCGCTCAGTAAATACCCTGTTACCTATTCGTTACCTATTCGTTACCTATTCACTTATAATACGTTTCATGTACGTTGCATCTTTTAGAAAAGAATTTTTAATTGTGTCCGTGTCTCTGGTGGTAAAAATGTGTTCTTAGAGATGAAAATACCCTATTGGCGCGCATGTACCCGTCCCAGCGCTCCGTTAATAACATGTTACCTATTCGTTACCTATTCACTTTTAATATATGTGTTGTACGTTGCACCTTTTAGAAAAGGATTTTCAATTGTGCCCATGTCTCTGGTGGTAACATTGTGTTCTTAGAGATGAAATGTCCCTATTAGCGCGCATGTACCCGTTCCAGCGTTCGGTAAATACCCTGTTACCTATTCGTTACCTATTCGTTACCTATTCACTTATAATACGTTTGTTGTACATTGCACCTTTTAGAAAAGGATTTTCAATTGTGCCCATGTCTCTGGTGGTAACAATGTGTTCTTAGAGATGAAATGACCCTATTAGAGCGCATGTACCCGTCCCAGCGCTTGGTAAATAACCTGTTACCTATTCGTCACCTATTCGCTTTTGATGCGCGGGGTATACGGTGCACCTTCAAATACATCTTTTTATAATTGTGTTCATGTCTCTAATGGTAACAATGTGTTCTTAGAGATGAAATGACCCTATAAGAGCGCATGAACCCGTTCCAGCGCTCGGTTAATACCCTGTTACCTATTCGTTACCTATTCACTTATTATACGTTTGTTGTACGTTGCACGTTTTAGAAAAGGATTTTTAATTGTCTCCATGTCTCTTGTGGTAACAATGTGTTCTTAGAGATGAAATTACCCTATAAGCGCCCATGTACCCGTTCTAGCGCTCAGTAGATACCCTGATACCTATTCGTTACCTATTCACTTATAATACGTTTGTTGTACGTTGCACCTTTTAGAAAAGGATTTTCAGTTGTGTCCGTGTCTCTGGTGGTAACAATGTGTTCTTAGAGATGAAATGACCCTATAAGAGCGCATGAACCCGTTCCAGCGCTCTGTTAATACCCTGTTACCTATTCGTTACCTATTCATTACCTATTCACTTATATTACGTTTGTTGTACGTTGCACCTTTAAGAAAAGGATTTTCAATTAAATTCATATCTCTGGTGGTAATAATGTGTTCTTATAGATGTATTACCCCTATAAGATTGCATGTACCCATTCCAGCGCTCGGTTAATACCCTGTTACCTACTCGTTACCTATTCACTTATAGTACGTTTGTTGTACGTTGCACCTTGTAGAAAAGGATTTTCAATTAAATTCATATCTCTGGTGGTAATAATGTGTTCTTGTAGATGAAATACCCCTATTAGCGCGTATATACCCGTTCCAGCGCTCAGTTTATACCCTGTTTCTTATTCGTTCCTTATTTGCTTTTTATGCACGAGGTATACGTTGCAACTTGAAATAAATCGTTTTTTAATTGTGTTCATGTCTCTGGGTTTCATCTCTAAGAACACATTGTTACTATTAGAGACATGAACACAATTATAAAAAGATGTATTTGAAGGTGCACCGTATACCCCGCGCATGAAAAGCGAATAGGTAACGAATAGGTAACAGGTTATTTACCAAGCGCTGGAACGGGTACATTTGCTCTAACGGTGTCATTTCATCTCTAAGAACACATTGTTACCACCAGAGACATGTGCACAATTGAAAATCCTTTTTTAAAAGGTGCAACGTACAACAAACATATTGAAAGCGAATAAGTAACGAATAGGTAACGAATAGGTAACAGGGTATTAACCGAGCGCTTGAACGGGTACATGCGGGCTAATAGGGTCATGTCATCTCTAAGAACACATTGTTACCACCAGAGACACGGACACAATTGAAAATTCTTTCCTAAAAGGTGCAACGTACAACAAACGTATTATAAGTGAATAGGTAACGAATAGGTAACAGGGTATTTACTGAGCGCTGGAACGGGTACATGGGCGCTAATAGGGGTATTTCATCTCTAAGAACACATTGTTACCACAAGAGACATGGAGACAATTAAAAATCCTTTTTTTAAAGGTGCAACGTACAACAAACGTATTGTAAGTGAATAGGTAACGAATAGGTAACGAATAGGTAACAGGGTATTAACCGAGCGCTGGAACGGGTTCATGCGCTCTTATAGGGTAATTTCATCTCTAATAAAATTGAGAATGGAAATGGGGAATGTGTCAAAGAGACAACAACCCGACCAAAATAATAAAAACACAACAGCAGAAGGTCACCAACAGGTCTTCAATGTAGCGAGAAATTCCCGCACCCGGAGGCGTCCTTCAGCTGGCCCCTAAACAAATATATACTAGTTCAGTGATAATGAACGCCATACTAATTTCCAAATTGTACACAAGAAACTAAAATTTAAATAATACAAGACTAACAAAGGCCAGAGGCTCCTGACTTGGGACAGGCGCAAAAATGCGGCGGGGTTAAACATGTTTGTGAGATCTAAACCCTCCCCCTAAGAACACATTGTTACCATCAGAGACACGGACACAATTGAAAATCCTTTTCTAAAAGGTGCAACGTACAACAAACGTATTATAAGTGAATAGGTAACGAATAGGTAACGAATAGGTAACAGGGTATTAACCGAGCGCTGGAACGGGTTCATGCGCTCTTATAGGGTCATTTCATTTCTAAGAACACATTGTTACCATTAGAGACATGAACACAATTACAAAAAGATGTATTTGAAGGTGCACCGTATACCCCGCGCATCAAAAGCGAATAGGTAACGAATAGGTAACAGGTTATTTACCAAGCGCTGGAACGGTTACATGCGCTCTAATAGGGTCATTTCATCTCTAAGAACACATTGTTACCACCAGAGACATGGGCACAATTGAAAATCCTTTTTTAAAAGGTGCAACGTACAACAAACGTATGATAGGCGAATAAGTCACGAATAGGTAACGAATAGGTAACAGGGTATTTACTGAGCGCTGGAACGGGTACATGCACGCTAATAGGGTAATTTCATCTTTAAGAACACATTGTTACTACAAGAGACATGTAGACAATTAAAAAACCTTTTCTAAAAGGTGCAATGTACAACAAACGTATTATAAGTGAATAGGTAACGAATAGGTAACGAATAGGTAGCGAATAGGTAACGAATAGGTAACAGGGTATTAACCGAACGCTGGAACGGATACATGCACGCTAATAGGGTCATTTCATCTCAAAGAACACATTGTTACCACCAGAGACTTGAAAACAATTAAAAAAACGATTCATTTCAAGGTGCACCGTACACCCCGCGCATTAAAAGCGAATAAGTAACGAATAGGTAACAAGTTATTTACCGAGCGCTGGAACGGGTACATGCGCTCTATCAGAGTCATTTCATCCCTTAGAACACATTGTTACCACCAGAGACATGGGCACAATTGAAAATCCTTTTCTAAAAGGTGCAATGTACAACAAACTTATTATAAGTGAATAGGTAACGAATAGGTAACAGGGTATTAACCGAGCGCTGGAACGGTTACATGCGCGCTAATAGGGTCATTTCATCTCTAAGAACACATTGTTACCACCAGAGACTTGAAAACAATAAAAAAAAGATTCATTTCAAGGTGCACCGTATACCCCGCGCATTAAAAGCGAATAAGTAACGAATAGGTAACAGGTTATTTACCGAGCGCTGAAACGGGTACATGTGCTCTAATAGGGTCATTTCATCTCTAAGAACACATTTTTACCACCAGAGACATGAACACAATTAAAAAACGATTTATTTCAAGGTGCACCGTATACCCCGCGCATTAAAAGCGAATAAGTAACGAATAGGTAACAGGGTTTTTACCAAACACTGGAACGGGTACATGCGCTTTAATAGAGTCATTTAATCTCTAAGAACACATTGTTACCACCAGAGACATGGGCACAATTGAAAATCCTTTTCTAAAAGGTGCAATGTACAACAAACGTATTATAAGTGAATAGGTAACGAATAGGTAACAGGGTATAAACCGAACGCTGGAACGGGTACATGCGCGCTAATAAGGTCATTTCATCTCTAAGAACACATTGTTACCACCAGACTTATGGGCACAATTGAAAATCCTTTTCTAAAAGGTGCAACGTACAACAAATATATTAAAAGTGAATAGGTAACGAATAGGAAACATGTTTTTAACAGAGCGCTGGGACGGGTACATGCGCGCCAATAGGGTCATTTCATCTCTAAGTACACATTTTTACCACCAGAGACACGGACACAATGGAAAATTCTTTTCTAAAAGATGCAACGTACATGAAACGTATTATAAGTGAATAGGTAACGAATAGGTAACAGGGTATTTACTGAGCGCTGGAACGGGTACATACGCGGTAATAGGGGTATTTCATCTATAAGAACACATTATTACCACTAGAGATATGAATTTAATAGAAAATCCTTTTCTCAAAGGTGCGACGTACAACAAACGTATCATCAGTGAATAGGTAAAGAATAGGTAACAAGTTAGTTACCGAGCGCTGGAACGGTTACATGCGCTCTAATAGGGTCATTTCATCTCTAAGAACACATTGTTACCACCAGAGACATGAACACAATTAAAAAACGATTTATTTCAAGGTGCACCGTATACCCCACGCATTAAAAAGCGAATAAGTAACGAATAGGTAACAGGGTATTTACCGAGCGCTGGAACGGGTACATGCGCTTTAATAGAGTCATTTCATCTCTAAGAACACATTGTTACCACCAGAGACATGGGCACAATTGAAAATCCTTTTCTAAAAGGTGCAATGTACAACAAACGTATTATAAGTGAATAGGTAACGAATAGGTAACGAATAGGTAACAGGGTATTAACCGAACGCTGGAACGGGTACATGCGCGCTAATAGGGTAATTTCATCTCTAAGAACACATTCTTACCACCAGAGACTTGAAAACAATTAAAAAACGGTTCATTTCAAGGTGCACGGTATACCCCGCGCATTAAAAGCGAATTAGTAACGAATAGGTAACAGGTTATTTACCGAGCGCTGGAACAGGTACATGCGCTCTAATATGGTCATTTCATCTCTAAGAACACATTGTTACCACCAGAGACATGAACACAATTAAAAAACGATTTATTTCAAGGTGCAACGTATACCTCGTGCATAAAAAGCAAATAAGGAACGAATAAGAAACAGGGTATTAACTGAGCGCTGGAACGGGTACATACGCGCCAATAGGGGTCTTTCATCTCTAAGAACACATTATTAACACCAGAGATATGAATTTAATTGAAAATCCTTTGCTAAAAGGTGCAACGTACAACAAACGTTCTATAAGTGAATAGGTAACGAAAAGGTAACGAATATGTAACAGGGTATTTACCTAGCGCTGAAACGGGTTCATGCGCTCTAATAGGGTCATCTCATCTCTAAGAACACATTGTTACCACCAGAGACATGAACACAATTAAAAAACGATTTATTTCAAGGTGCAACGTATACCTCGTGCATTAAAAGCAAATAAGGAACGAATAAGTAACAGGGTATTATCCGAGCGCTAGAACGAGTACATATGTGCTAATAGGGGTATTTCATCTATAAGAACACATTATTACCACCAGAGATATGAACTTAATTGAAAATTCTTTTCTAAAAGGTGCAACGTACAAAAAACTTTTGAAAAGCGAATAAGTAACGAAAAGGTAACAGGGTATTTTTTGAGCGCTGGAACGGATACAAATGCACTTATAGAGTTATATCACCTCTAAGAGCCCATATCTTCCACCAGTGTCAACAAAACAATTGAAAATGATGTTTTAAAAGGTGCAACGTAAGATATTCGTATTATAAGCCTGAAATTAAGTAGTTATTGTTTGTTTTTGTGTTACATATTTCCGGTTTTTTTTTTGTATATGAAATACGGCGGTCAATTTTGTTGTTTGAATTGTATGAGGTTGTCATGCCTGGGCCTTTTATAGGTGACTACACGGTTTGGGATATGCTCATTGTTGAAGGCCGTACAGTAAACTATAGTTGATAATTTCTGTGTCATTTTGGTCTAATGTGGAGTGTTGTCTCATTGGCAATCATACCACATCTTCTTTTTTATGCAAGTGCTAACACGGTGATTTCATCCCGTCGAACCAAGATCCATCTTCAAACATACGGACATAAAGCAGTTAAAAAGTAGAACGTATAAACAAAAAACAAGTAAGGAACAAATGCGTATCGAACATGGTGTAAAAGGATCGGTTGAGCACAAACACATATAAATAGGTCATAAAAAGATCATTTTACCGCAACAAATTTAGAACTATTACCATATGTAAGAGTATTAACAACTAGATTTGTAATGATTAGCAATAACGGATGGCACCCTTCCCCCTATTACCAGGTGAGAATTTGACAATTCCAAAGTGAAAGAGAGCATCTACAGATGTCTAGTAACATTTTTGCAAAGTTTCATTAAGTTTGAACATTTTGAAATGTTTGATATTTTTGCTGTTTCCATGGTTACGGCTGCCATTTTGAAAATTCTAACTTCAAAATCCGACTCTGCCTATCTATGCCAGTTACCATCCTGTAAAGTTTCATCCAGTTTACTCAAAATTCTTATTTTTGAAATTTTTGACCTTTTTGCATTGTTTCTATGGTAACAAGGCCTATTTTGGAAATTCCAACTCCAAATGCCACATCTACTATTGTTGCTGATCATTACTGTGAAGTTTCATGAAGTTTTAAGCATTTTGAGAATTTTGAAAATTTTGGTGTAGTTTCCATGGCAACATTGTAGTTCCAATGATCGCCAAAGTCATCAAACACCTGTATATAGTGGGCACCTACATTGTTTTAAAATATGATGATTCTGAGTTGAAGCATATCCAAACAGTTCACCATAAACCAAAAACAGATTTTTTTTCACAATTGTGCCGTTTCCATGGCAGCCATATTAAACTTTTCAATGCCATAATTAAAAGGGGGAAGGATATTAAAAATCAAATAAGTAACGAATAGGTAACGAGTAGGGAATAGGGAATAGGTAACGAATAGGTAACGAATAGGGAATAGGGAATAGGTAACGAATAGGGAATAGGGAATATGTAACGAATAGGCAACGAATAGGGAATAGGAAATAGGTAACGAATAGGGAATAGGGAATAGGTAACCAACTTGACGCCCATATCATACATCTATGTATCTGTGTGATGTTATACTATTGTTTCAAGATAAGTAAAATCACAAAAATACTGAACTCAGAGGAAAATCGAATCGGAAAGTCCATAATAACATGGCAAAATCAAATGACAAAACACATAAAAAACGAATGGACAACAATTTTTTTTCATATTCCTCACTTGGTATAGGCATTTTCAAATGTAGATGATAGTGGATAAACCTGGTTTTATAGCGCTTTACCTCTCCCTTTGTACGACAGTCTCATCAAATTCCGTTATATTTACAATGAGAAAAGGGTGAAAGTTTGGTACCACTAAAACGTTTAATCCCGCTGAAACTGTTTGCACCTGCACTTAGTCAAGATTCTGATGTTCAGTTGTTGTCGTCTGTTATATGGTTCATAAGTGTTTATCGTTGCTCGTTTTTATATAGATTACACCATTGGTTTTTCCGTTTGGATGGTTTTACACTTGTAATTTTGGAACCCTTTATAGCTTGCTGTTCGGTGTGAGCCAAGGCTCTGTGTTGTAGGCCGTACCTTAAACGCGCGTCTGACGTACTAAATTATAATCCTGGTACCTTTGGTAACTATTTACACCACTGGATCGATTCCACTGCTAGGGGACGTTTCGTCCCCGAGGGTATCACCAGCCCAGTAGTCAGCACTTCTGTGTTGACATGAATATCAATTATGTGATAATTTTTATAAATTTACTGTTTACTAAACTTTGTATTTTTCAAAAAACTAAGGATTTTCATATCCAAGGAATAGATTACCTTAGATGTTTTTGGCACAACTTTTTGGAATTTGGGGTACTCAATTCTCTTCAACTTCGTCCTTGTTTTGCTTTATAAATATTTTGATATGAGCGTCACTGACGAGTCTTATGTAGACGAAACGCGCATCTGGCGTAATAAATTATAATCCTGGTGCCTTTGATAACTATTTACACCACTGGATCGATTCCACTGCTGGTGGATGTTTCGTCCCCGAGGGTATCACCAGCCTAGTTGTAATCCTGGTACCTGGTAATAGTGATTTCAACAAAGTGGGAATAGGAAGAAGACACATAACACGTTGTTTCATTAAAATGATTTTTTATGTAAGTCTCCCTTTTAACCTTGAAGTAGGAAAATGTCGTAACAATATATCAAATTGTTCTCATTAGTAACAGGAAATTTCGCCATTTATATTTTTGAGCTTCGTAATAACCGGAATTGGACTGACTTGACCTTTTCTTATTATGTAATATTTTGGCATCTGGCTTATTCATTGAGCTATTAATAAAATACGTCTCGTGCTACAAAGTAAGTAACGTCGTCGCAAATTGGAGCCCTCGAGGTTAATCAATCGTATTTAATGATATTTGACTTGTTTACACTCTAACACAAGATTTGTATAGCTAGTGTCACATTTTGATTTCGAAGACATCTCTCATCAGGACAGAGTCGTGTACGTTGTATCTAGGATATTTTCTTTTAAAATGTTTTTTCGATAGACACGACTTTATAGTCCTCTTTACTTCGTGTATATTTTCAAAACTTGACTAATATTAATTTGGCTCGTTTAATTTTCATAAAATGTTGACAAAATGTTTGATTTGACACTTAAACAAAAATATATTCAAAACATTTGAACCAACCACTTTATTACAAAATTTCATTGGTGATAAAGCAGTTTAACATAGACTAATTTTGATCATTGAGAAGCTTAATATTTCCTTGACAATACAACGTAATAATAGTTATCAAAAATACCAGGATTATAATTTTATACGCCAGACGCGCGTTTCGTCTACATAAGACTCATCAGTGACGCTCAGATCAAAATAGTTAAAAAGCCAAACAAATACAAAGTTGAAGAGCATTGAGGACCCAAAATTCCAAGAAGTTGTGCCAAATACGGCTAAGGTAATCTACTCCTGGGGTAAGAAAATCCTTAGTTTTTCGAACAATTCAAAGTTTTGTAAACAGAAATTTTTTAAAAATGACCATATGATTGATATTCATGTCAACACCGAAGTGCTGACTACTGGGCTGGTGATACCCTCGGGGACGAAACGTCCACCAGCAGTGGCATCGACCCAGTGGTGTAAATAGTTATCAAAAGTACCAGGATTATAATTTTATACGCCAGACGCGCGTTTCGTCTACATAAGACTCATCAGTGACGCTCAGATCAAAATAGTTAAAAAGCCAAACAAATACAAAGTTGAAGAGCATTGAGGACCCAAAATTCCAAAAAGTTGTGTCAAATACGGCTAAGGTAATCTACTCCTGGGGTAAGAAAATCCTTAGTTTTTCGAATAATTCAAAGTTTTGTAAACAGAAATTTTTTAAAAATGACCATATGATTGATATTCATGTCAACACCGAAGTGCTGACTACTGGGCTGGTGATACCCTCGGGGACGAAACGTCCACCAGCAGTGGCATCGACCCAGTGTTGTAAATAGTTATCAAAAGTACCAGGATTATAATTTTATACGCCAGACGCGCGTTTTTTCGTCTACATAAGACTCATCAGTGACGCTCAGATCAAAATAGTTAAAAAGCCAAACAAATACAAAGTTGAAGAGCATTGAGGACCCAAAATTCCAAAAAGTTGTGCCAAATACGGCTAAGGTAATCTACTCCTGGGGTAAGAAAATCCTTAGTTTTTCGAATAATTCAAAGTTTTGTAAACAGAAAATTTTTAAAAATGACCATATGATTGATATTCATGTCAACACCGAAGTGCTGACTACTGGGGTGGTGATACCCTCGGGGACGAAACGTCCACCAGCAGTGGCATCGACCCAGTGGTGTAAATAGTTATCAAAAGTACCAGGATTATAATTTTATACGCCAGACGCGCGTTTCGTCTACATAAGACTCATCAGTGACGCTCAGATCAAAATAGTTAAAAAGCCAAACAAATACAAAGTTGAAGAGCATTGAGGACCCAAAATTCCAAAAAGTTGTGCCAAATACGGCTAAGGTAATCTACTCCTGGGGTAAGAAAATCCTTAGTTTTTCGAATAATTCAAAGTTTTGTAAACAGAAATTTTTAAAAAATGACCATATGATTGATATTCATGTCAACACCGAAGTGCTGACTACTGGGCTGGTGATACCCTCGGGGACGAAACGTCCACCAGCAGAGGCATCGACCCAGTGGTGTAAATAGTTATCAAAAGTACCAATAAAAATGTTTAGCCGATTTCTACAAAATTATCTCCCTTTAGTGTTAGGTACCACCTTAATATATTTATATCTATAATATTAATTTTAACATCGCTTCTATGGTCATCATCAGATGACTAAAGAGGTCCACTCGATGGTTAATTAGATGGATTCTAGGCTTAAATATACACAAAACGAAGCTACGGATTTTCGTGCTAGTTCCTTTTTATTGTTAATTGTAGACTTTTAATACTTTAGATAAATGTATTACATTGTTATAATTCAAATATGAGAATTTGATGAAAATCGGTTAACATGAATTTTAAAGCTAGTTTTCTTATAAAGTTCTCCATATTTAATATTCTTTATTTTTAATTTAATTTGAGAACAATGTTAATTATAATTATTATCTGCTCAATCGTTATTCCATCATAAAACGCGTATAAATCTTGTGGTTTTAATTGAATTTTTGAATTATGACTACATTCTGTTAATAATTCTTTTTGACCGAGTTAAGCCGTTTCAAATGATATTCTAAGGTGTGTCTTTCTATGTATTAATGTTATATTACTGATTCAGGTACGGATGTAGTCAGGAACCTGTTATTCAGTGGGTGTCGTTTGTTGGTGTGGTTCATACGTGTTTCTCTTTCTCGTTATTTATATGGATAATACCATTTGGTTTTTCTGGTTAAATGGTTTTACATGGGCAAAAATGCATTATTTCAATGAAACAGTTATTAAGCGCATTTGAATGTCTTCCTTGGAGGCTTTTATGAAAATTCTGATATTTGAAATAACCGACTGTCCAGCATTGAATTGACGTCTATTTCGTATTTACCAAAACACACGCATCAATATTTGTTTTTCTTACATCACCTTGTACATAGTTTTGTTATAAATAACTCCATCATTTCTCTCGTTTAAATTGTTTCGCCTTTTCCATGTTGATCTGTTAAATACAACTACTAGTATAAGGTATGAGATTTTTAACTCATTGTTATTCAACCGTAAATGGCACAACTTTTTGGAATTTTGGATCCTCAATGCTCTTCAACTTTGTACTTGTTTGGCATTATAAATATTTCGATTTGTGCGTCACTGATGAGTCTTCTGTAGAGTAAAAGCGCGTCTGACGTTTTAAATGATAATCCTGGTACTTTTCATAACTATTTAAAGGTCGAACGCAGACTTATAATTGCCATCATTTACTTATTTGAGATCTGGTGGGTAGCTTCACGACTTTTTTCTGCTAAATTAGAAAGGATAACAAGCTTCATCAATAACGTCTTTTCGTAGTTAGTTGACAAACACAATAAGAACAAGGATACGAATATTTATTGAATCCAATTAATTGGTCTGTTTCCTAGCATAGTATTAATCATCTAATGATAATATAAATCAATGAGTCAATTGTAAGGCTTCATTATCTTTCTTTTTAAATGTAACATATATATTTTGTTAATCGGCAAGGCACACAGTTTTTATTGTATTATATAGAGAATAATACATGGCAAAATCCGTATCATATGTCGTATCATCCCGAGACATCAATATCAGCCCAAGGGCCTTTAGGCCCGAGGGATGATATTGGTCGAGGGTGATACGGCATGTGATACGGATTTTGCCATGTATTATACGCTTTATCATATGTTTCAACAGAAGAGTATTATATGAACTGTTTTCTGATCCATAGCACTGGGTTACCTTCAGTTCTACTTTTGTTTTGTTTCAAAGGCCTTAAAAGAACTGCTCATTTACTAATCCGAAGCACCTTGGTTACCTTACAATTTGCGTGCTGTTGTTTTAAAAATATTTTGTTTATTTTTGTAAGTTTTTTAAAGTTGCATTTAGTGTGCCAAAACTATGAAAACTTGACGTTCGTGACGTCACATACAATGTGAAAACAACGTTCGTGACGTCACACACCAAACTATGACGTCATTAAATAAAATTTTGAGGAAAATTTTTCTTGAGCTAAAAAAAAATTAAAACGGACTTTATGTAAAAAAAAAAAAAAAAAAAAAGTAGGGGTGTGATAAAGGGTAGGGGTGCAATAAAGGGTATGCGATAAAAGGGTAGGGGTGTGATAAAGGGTATGCGATAAAGGGTGCGCATCAAAGTTGCGCGATATGGATTAAACAGCAGGCTATTTATCACATATGCAAAACTACTGTATTTACTACTAATCATATGATAAATATTTATATCAAATTGTCGTACAATGATATTATCTATATATTATGTTTCATAAGCTTCTTTTCTCATTGTCAAGTAAAGTGTGGAAAAAAAATATCATAACCACATATAATTTTTAACATTATTATTAAGGGACGATTTAGATTTTGATATATCGGAATATAGGACACTTGTCTAATGTTTAAAAAAAACTGTGTGGTGATCCTTGATGTTCTGTTGTCATATTTGTCTTTTGGTTGCAATCGTTTTGAGGTATAACTCAAATTTCTTTTCATTAATATTATACATAAGAATACCATACGATGATTAAATCTGACAATTGATATTCCGTTACTCTAAGAATTTGAGAAATTTTAAGAATAAATTGTAGCTTCAAAGAATCTTCTAAACGTTATATTGCATGACATAGCATACGTCATATTAATTCTTTATTCTAATTATCTATTTTGTGAAAATATTTCCTGTCTACATTCAATCTGTATTCCTAACAACAAAACTATTTTTATTTACTTGTGTATAATATTATTGTAAATGGCGTATTTTTGTACAAGGTTTGTTAAACATTTCACAGCGGTATAATGAGGTATAATGCTATCACTTTGATAATTCGTCCATGATTTTATTAATTCTGTATGTACATTGTATCATATATCAAACTTATTTGTTCAGTGTATGTCTTTTGAATATGTCTTTTGATTGATTTCAGCCATTTTAATTGATATTTAATAGTGTGTATTTCTATGATAAGAGGGCGAATGATGGTACCTATTAAAACGTTTAAATTCACTGCAATTGTTTGCACCTGTCCTAAATCGGAAATCTGATGTACAGTAATTGTCGTTTGTTGATGTTGTACATCAGTGTTTCTCGTTTCTCGTTAATTCACTAATAATTGAAATTTGTTCGGTAGCTGCATCATATTACCTTCATGAATTTTTCTTCTAAATTAGAAAAGATCATGAGTATTTTTGTATTTAGTTGATAACCTTGATATCTATTTACAACACTTGGTCGATGTCACTGGTGATCCATGTTTTGTCTTCGGTTTAGACATGAATATCAATTATATGGTCATTTTTATAAATTTTACAAACTCTTTACAAAAGTAGTGTTTTTTCGAAACACTAAAGTTTTCTCATCCCAGGCATAGATTATCTAAGCCGTATTTGGTACAACTTTTTTTTAATTTTGGTTCCTCAATGCTCTTCACACTTTGAACTTGTTTGGTTTTATAACTATTTTGATCTGCGCGTCACTGCAGAATCTTTTGTTGTATATTAAATTATATAAGCCTGGTACCTTTGATTACTATTTTGTAATTTGTTGACACAATAAGAAAAAAAATAAGAATATAAATAAGTTTTAAAATATATTACATTAAAAAGAGTTATTGAATAAATACACTCAATACTAGATGGTGTTTGAATATAAATAAAATAGAATATTTACCCTCTACAACCTACAACTACTGCGCGTATATTTAGTTTCTGGAATGCAACTACTATCTTATTTTAAAACAAGTACTTATAAATCTTGACTAAGGATTTTCTTATCCCAGAACATGCAGAAATAAATTACCTTAGCTGTATTTGGCACAAATTTTTTGAAATTTCGGGTCCTCAGTGCTCTTTAACTTTGTACTTGTTTGGCTTTATATCTATTTTGATCTGAGCGTCACTAATGAATCTTATGTAGACGAAACTACGAAACGCGCGTCTGGCGTATTAAGTTATAAACCTGGTACCCTTGATGATAACTATTGAGACTGATATATTAACATTTTAAGATTCTCTTGACATCCTGTGTAACTATTTTTTTCGGATAAGTTTGGTGCTCTCAGTCAAATTGTTCTACAATCATTACCAAATTCAACATTTTTACGATTCACTATTGTGCATGCCTGTTTAAGCAATATCTTGCAAATGTATTATTAATTGGTTTAAAATAAAGGCAACAGTAGTATACCGCTGTTCAAAACTCATAAATCCATGGACAAAAAACAAAATCGGGGCAACAAACCAAAACCGAGGGAAACGCATTAAATATAAGAGGAGAACAACGACACAACAGCACACAGAAACGGACCAAGCAACAGACAATACACCACGAGAATAACAAATATAACATCAAAACCAAATACATAAATATGGGATAGACAAGTACCGTGCCACGTCTTATCTCAAAATTAAGAGAAAACAGAAACGACTCAACGTTAAAATGCAACACACACACAGAAACGAACAATATTATAACAATGACCATCTTCCTGACTTGGTACAGGACACTTTTAAAGGGGAATAAAAGAGATATGAATATCGGTTACGTTATTTTTGCTTGCAACAATATCCTTATATTAACCAACTATGTTAAACCAGAACATTTAGTTTAAAATATGTAAATTGGAAAGAATTTCAATCTTAATTCATTTCATAGCCAAGTTTTCTGAATTTTGTGTCTCGATTTTTATAGAATTTTAATTAAATTGACCAATTTGCTTTTTCTGCTGCAAAATAAACGTAATAACGGTTATAGAGAATCTTATCTTATTCAATGTTTGAAATAATATTATGTAAAATAGATTATTTTTTCTCACAGATAATTGTAAAAGAGGGACGAAAGATACCAGAGGGACACTCACACGCATCAATCGAAAATAAATCATTATTTGTTTTTTACTTGGATTGTACTGGATGAATGAGATTTGAATAGCTATAAATATAGATTTCAGACGATGTGGTATAAGTTCCAAGTCACAATTTATAAAAGGAAATAGTTGTGAAAGGTACCAGGCTTATAATTTGATATGCCAGACGCGTGTTCTGTCTATATGAGACTCATCAGTGACGTTTCAAAATAGTTAAAAAAATAAATAAATATGAAGTTGAGGAGCATTGAGAACCCAAGATTCCAAAAACATTGTGCCAAATACGGCTAAGTTTATTTATAACTGGGATAAAAAAAAAATGTAGTATTTCAAATAATGCATTCTTTAATTTGCAAACAGCAAATTAAAAAATAAATAACCATGCACAACTGATAATCATGTTAGTACCAAACTACTGCTAAACCATTATAGGTCAAAGTAAGGTCTTCAACAAGCATAGGCCCATTGACCCACAACGAACATCAAGCTATTCAGGGAACCCAAAATGGTTTTAAACCTTTCAAATAAAATACAACGGTCAAATCTATACAAAAAAGAGAAATGGGGAAAAACTTATAAACCACACCAACAAACGACAACCAGTGAACATCAGGTTTCTGACTTAGGACAGGTGCAAATAAATGCTCTTTTTTTTTTTACATTCGAGCGTCACTGATGAGTCTATTGTAGACGAAACGAGCGTCTGGCGTATATACTAAATGTAGTCCTGGTATCTATGATGGGTTTATTCAAATACATTTGCATTTTTTCTACTAGTATATCAAAGTTAACTGTATAATTTCACGATCTGCATTCCGATGTATTCTGTTATAGTAGTATAAATAGTTTTCAACTTTATAAGTCTACTTGAACTTTTGTATATAAATTTGTTTACACGCAGATTTAAGTGTATCCGTCCTTTTAAGAAATTATAGAACACCCTACTTTACCATGGCCAAGTTCGGATGGAACTCGAGTTCTGACTAGAGTTCCATATGAACGGTAAATAATTTTGAAGAGTAAGGTCTCTAAATTACCGGGAGTACAAGGCCTTACTCTAAATACATTTACATTCAAATTTGGTTGGATCGATGTTATTACATCCGGGATATCGAGTGGATCTTTACGAACCATGCCACAACCAAGGTTCTCGAGTGTTAATGGCGGGAAAAATATATCCAATCATAATCGTTGTTATAAATGATCGACGTCATAACATCCGGGATATTGAGTCGATCTCTATGAACCATGCCACAACCCAGGTTCTCGAGTGTTTATGGCGGGAAAGCTATATCAAATCATAATATGTGTTATATATGATCGATGTCATAACAACCGGGATATCGAGTCGATATCTAGGAACCATGCCCATGCCACAACCCAGGTTCTCGAGTGTTAATGGCGGGAAAGCTATATCCAATCATAATCGGTGTTATATATGACCATGTCAATCCCATCTACTCTAGAAATCCATCCGAACTTTGCCAATACCCGGATAGTTAGTAATGATATAATTGAGAGGGAAAACTTATATATTGTTTTTTCCCTTTGTGTTGCACAAGTAAACGCTGAAATGACTATTTATATCTTAAATAAGTACGGCTCATACTTTTCTTAAACGATAATCCAGTGCATTATTGGTATCAAAGATACAGAGTTTCAGATTACTAATAAGGTTTTAACTATTTTACGGACTCTAACATAATCTGTTACATATTATTACAATAATTTCATGTTTTCCCATGATAATATCATCTTTGCTATTTTATTTGTTTTTTCGCTTTCATATCATGACAATGAGTTTGTCTCATTGACACTCATACCACATCTTCTTATTTATAGTGGCTGTCATTCTTTGACTTTTTATTATTTCCCTTGTGTGTCTGGTTCCTTTATTTACTTGTTATGACAGATAACTAGTACAAATCCTAAACTCTTTATTAGATGCAATTTCATCTAACATATAGCACTAAGATTTTATCATACAAAAATACTCTTAAGATTAGGAAATGTCATATGCAACGAATTGTCTTTGAACAACAAATAGAAAAGAAATGATGCATTTTCTAAACATCTGAAATATCATTCCGTTTACATAAAACAAGTCAAATGTTTTGAAGCGCAATAAATGCAGCAATACACTAGTTTAGTACAACACTGAAAATCCAATATTTGTTTACAATGTATCACTACCCAGTACAGATGAGACCTTTGTTTTCTTTTCCCTGGTATTATTCTTGCTACAATACATGATTTGCAAATTCAGATGCATTGAAATAATGTATTGTTGTTTCACTAACGAAACTAGCATGCGTGTTGATTGTATATTACCAATTCAATTTACTCGAAATAAGAATCTTAAAAAGCATCCAAACAGATGGAGTTCAGACAGAGTGTTATTGCAAAATCACATCCAATATAAGTACACAAAACTGGCGACAGATAAGTAATTAGAATATGAGGCTAGGACTGATAAAATACATTTATTCCGGGTCGGTACGCTAATTTTATCATTCAGGGTTTATCTATGCATTTTTGGAACTTTTCATTTGATTTAATCTTCATAGGGTATATTAGATTTGTTTTCTTAACATACATATCATACTTAAAACTCAATATTTTCAGATGAAAGTCAGACAAAGTCTTTCTCAAAACGTCTTTGTTTTCAAATAATTTGATGTCTGGCTGTTATTTTCTGTTTTGATAAATATTGTTCTTATTTATATACCTCGTTTGCCAAATTTTTAACAAATTTTAAGTAAAGACAAGCAAGAATCTACAAAAAACATGATGTATACATGATGTACTTTATTTGATCTTTTTTATTTATTTTTTTTTATCTATAAGGAGTTTATTCTAAATTCTAATTTCATCTACACATGTACCAAGATCTTATGTAATTAAAATACAAAGGGACATTAATAACTTTTTATGGAAGGATAGTACTCCGAAAGTTAAATCGGAAGTTATTCAAAAGTCTCCTAGCGAGGGGGGACTGAAAGCACCAAATTTTGAAGTACAGCTGTTATCCTTTCGTATCATGTGGGTAAAACGATTTTTGTCAGAACATGACTCTAAATGGAAACATGTTTCCAAAGCATTCTTCTCCCTTTTTGATTTAGAGGATTTATTTATGAGCAGATGTGAATTTGAGTTTTTAAATTTAAAACCACCTCTTTTTTATATAGAAGTACTATCTGCTTGGAAACGTTTCAAGGGTATTTTCATCCCGTTAAATGCATTTCATGTTAGAAAAGAATTTATTTGGTTCAATCCGTTTATCAAGGTTAACAGAACGAGTATTTTTTACAGATCTTGGTACACGAAAGGCATAAGGTTCATTAATGATATTGTAGATGATAAAGGCGATTTTTTGTCTCATGACGCTATTAACAAAAAATATAATTTGAATGTTACTTTTGTAGACATTCTTTCTATTAAACTTGCTATACCACGTGACTGGAAAGATTTGTTATTACAACAACACATGTCACCTAAGAGCAACTCTTTTGGATTCGTTTTTGAGCATGAGAATAAAAAAATGCCTATTAGCAAATTATATACTAAAGATGTATATTCACTTTTTATCGATCGGGTAAGTGTTTCTCCTATTTCACAACAAAGGTGGGAAGAAAGTTTTAATATAGAAATTAGTGACGAAAAGTGGAACAATATTTATTCACTAGCTTTTAAATGTACTATTGAAAGCAAACTACAAGCTTTTCAATATAAAGTGTTACACAGAATAGTCTCACATAATTATCTCCTTGAAAAATATAAACTTTCTTTAACTAATGAGTGTGCCAGTTGTAAAGAAATAGAAACTATAGAGCATAAATTTTTTGAATGTATAGAAATAAAACGATTTTGGAGAGAATTTTCTAATTGGTGGCATTTAGTTTTTGGAATAAAAATATTTTTAAATAAAGACAGTGTCATTTTTGGTATATTGAATTCTGATAACTTAGTGTTAAACTATTGTATTTTACAGGCAAAATATTACATTCATTATGTAAAGTACACACAATTAGACAGATTGTTTATATCTGTGCAAGCTTTTCTCAAATTTTTGAAAAGACGTCTGGAGATATTAGAATATTTATATCTTTCTAAAGACAAGCACGAGTCATTTGTCGACAGATGGGGGGAATTTATGGAAGTTATTAATTAATTAAATTTTATTCTCGATATGATCATGTATATTTAATGTATTCCAAAGTATCTTTTACTTGTATCATATACCGATTATTCACATCATTTACTTGTATTTGTTTTTTACTATGTCTTATTCGTAAAATATCAATAGTATGACTATGCCATATGTCAATCACTTATATATTGTAAAAATGTATGTATGTATGTATGCACTGTAGCTTGAACACCAAAAAGATCAATAAAAAATAAAAAAAAAGAGTTTATTCTAAAGAGTTTCTATCTTCTTGAAATATCCCTACATTAACTTGAATCAGTATAAACAAAAAATGCTGCATTTCCATATTGCCGAGACTTAGCAATGACAATCTTCCGGTGACCTATAGTTGTTAATTTTTGTGTCATTTTGGTCTTTTTTGGATAGTTGTCTCATTGGCAATCATACCACATCTTCTTTTTTATAAACCAATACCATGTTACAGTAAGGAATAGGTCAACGAAATATCAATAGAAAATTTCACGTCAGAAATCCTTTCCAGTAATTATAACAACGGCACAAGTATACGAGATTTTATATAAATTAAGGCAACAGTAGTAAACCGCTGTTCAAAACTCATAAATCCATGGACAAAAAACAAAATCGGGGTAACAAACGAAAACCGAGGGAAACGCATTAGATATAAGAGAAGAGCAACGACACAACTTTGAAATGTAACACACAGAGAAACGGACCTCATCATAGATACCAGGATTGAAATTTCATATTTACGTCAGACACGTGGTTCGTCTACAAAAAACTCATTAGTGACGCTCGAATCAAGATATGTTATTAAAGCCAAATAAAATACAAATGTAAATGACCACCCACTCCCAGGATAACCTAATGTGACAAAATCTTGTTAATAAAAATGTATATATGGGTAAAGGAAAACATTAATGTAGCGAATAGAAAATAATATTTGTTACATTTTTATATGCAGCCTTAAATATTACAAGTAATAGTTTACTATTTGACCATCAATATAATATATAATTGTCATTAAAAGACATTTTTTTATACTTGAACATTTAGTCATCAATAAAAATAAAAGTGTAGGAGAAACAGGAATGCTGTCAATGACAGACTTAACAAAAACATGCAGCGAATAGAAAATAATATTTGTTACATTTTTGTATGCAGCTCTAAATATCACTTACCTACTAATTTGCTATTTGACCATCATATAATCATATAATATATAATTGTCATTAAAAGACATTTTTTTATGCCTGAAAAATAAGTCATCAATAAGATAAAAGTGTAGGAGAAACAGGAATGCTGTCAATGAAAGACTTAACAAAAACATGTAGCGAATAGAAAATAATATTTGTTACATTTTTTTTTATGCAGCTTTAAATATCACTCACGTACTTATTTGCTATTTGACCATCATATAATATATAATTGTCATTAAAAGACAATTTTCTTATGCCTGAAAAATAAGTCATCAATAAGATAAAAGTGTAGGAGAAACAGGAATGCTGTCAATGAAAGACTTAACAAAAACATGAAGTAATATTTGTTACATTTTTGTATGCAGCTTTAAATATTACAAGTAATAATTTGCTATTTGACCTTCATATAATATATAATTGTCATTAAAAGACAATTTTTTTATGCCTGAAAAATAAGTCATCAATAAGATAAAAGTGTAGGAGAAATAGGAATGCTGTCAATGAAAGACTTAACAAAAACATGAAGTAATATTTGTTACATTTTTGTATGCAGCTTTAAATATTACAAGTAATAATTTGCTATTTGACCTTCATATAATATATAATTGTCATTAAAAGACAATTTTCTTATGCCTGAAAAATAAGTCATCAATAAGATAAAAGTGTAGGAGAAACAGGAATGCTGTCAATGAAAGACTTAACAAAAACATGAAGTAATATTTGTTACATTTTTTTGTATGCATAATTTTCTATTTGACCATTATATAATAAATAAATGTCATTAAACGACAATTTTTCTATGCCTGACAAATAATTCATCAATAAGATAAAAGTGTAGGAGAAAGAGAAATGCTGGCGATGAAAGACAAAAACAAACAAGATTTATCGATAATGAAATGGTATGACGTTGCATTGATTGCGCATTGATTTCAATTACTTAAGAAATAAAGTTCGCTTTGCAAGCATTTGAATCATTTATCGAAAGATTTTCAGTATGTTCAACATAAAGATATAACGCAAATGTTTTATAATGGCATTTTTCCAAGACGCTGAAAGTTTTAAAACATTTGTTCAATTAAATAACATTACTACATCAGAGATAAGAGTTATACAGCAATATTATAAACAAAATCAACATTATGAATGTCCAGTTATAGTTATTGCTTTATTTGCCGTTGCATATGGACTTGTTTCAATCATCGCCGTCGTTGGCAATTCATTGGTTTTGTTTGTGGTTAAATCGAGGAAACGAATGCAATCTGTCACAAACATATTTATTGCAAATCTTGCTTTTTCCGATGTACTTCTTGGAATGTTTTCGACGCCATTTCATTTTCAGTCAGCTTTGTTGCAGCGTTGGTTTGTTGCCGATTTTATGTGTAAAGTCGCGCCATTTGTAAAAAGTGTGTCTGTAAATGTAAGTGTATGTTCATTAACACTGATTGCTATTGACAGGTGCGTGGCAGTTTTGTTGCCATTAAAGGCTAGGTTTGCAAAAAAGGTTGCTATTTTGATTTTAATTAGCGTGTGGCTAATTTCCATCGGATCTGCGTTGCCAGAGGCAATTTATTATGAGATCGAAAACCGGTTTATGCTTGAAGATTTAACAGACGGCAAGGTTTGCTTGCCATTTTGGCCTACACATAACTTCAATATATCCTACTCAATTGTACAGCTTTTGATGCAGTATGTTATCCCTTTATCCGTCATTTCATTTTCGTACATTCGTATAACACAGCGCTTATGGCAAAGCACATTTCCTGGAATTAAATCCGGACTTCATAGGGATAACAGAAGGCGCAAAAATATGAAGAAGGTAAGCTAACTTTCACACCTTGTTTTTTATTGAAAAGATAACACTCTGATTATATACTTTTTATCAGAAAATAAATTTCAGGTGTGTTTATAGTAGGAGTTTAAAGATAAGAATCTACTACAATAGTGTTAAAAGGTACCAGGATTATAACAAACAACAGTATATAGATACAACTAAGAAATGCACCATGCATAAAAAATATCTTATGTAAAATCATAATCTAGAAAAGGAATAATTAACAATGAGAAAGGAAACAATGGTTTCATTTTTGCATAAGTAGGTTTGAAGAATATCTTCCATTTTTACTACAAACGCATCTCCCATATGTCTTTTACTCCAATATATAATAACATAAAATTTTAACAGCAGTTGTAGATATATGTTAATGTCCCCAAATATACATGTCCGTTGGTGAATTATGATTCCTCCTGCAGGTATATACGCGTCTGGCGTAATAAATTATAATCCTGGTACTTTTAATAACTATTTACACCACTGGGTCGATGCCACTGCTGGTGGACGTTTCGTCCCCGAGGGTATCACCAGCCCAGTAGTCAACATTTCTGTGTTGACATTAATATCAATAATGTGGCCATTTTTATAAATTTCCTGTTTACTAAACGTAGAATTTTCAAAAAAACTAAGGATTTTCCTATCCCAGGTATAGATTACCGTAGCCGTATAAATATTTTGATTTGAACGTCACTGATGAGTCTTATGAAGACGAAACGCGCGTCTGCCGTACTAAATTATAATTCTGGTACCTATGATAACTATATAAAATAGTGGCAGCACTCCCTTTTACGATTATATTGAAATGATGTTAACAGTTAAGGTGTTGTCCTACCTTGATTCTTATTTCTTATAGTTATTGATAAAGGTTGAACCTGCAGTTGTTTAGTTGCATTAGTTATGTTTGGGACGAATGTGATTTTTTTCATAAATAATTAAAGTTAACAAGCAGTATCTGCGACACAAAATAACATTCAGTAAATTGTAAAACAAATCTCTAGCGCAATTGGGCTAAGGAAAGTCTTGATATCCATTCGTTTGATGTGTTTGAACTTTTTATTTTGTCATTTGATTATAGACTTTTTGTTGTAAATGTTCATCGAAGTACTTTACTTTTTTCATAAGCGGAATTGACACAATCAACACCTGATATGTGCTTATTATAACGATTATTATTGTCGATTGTAAGCCAAATATTCGCTCTCTTCATCCCTCATTCTCTTACTTAACATTTATGAAATGCAAATCTTAAGCAAAATTCTTACCGTCTTATAAATCACACGCATGATTCACGTCTACATAGAATAGCGAAACATTTTGGTTAATACATGGGCGTTAATGAAATAAGAACGCAATTCTTCATGATATAAACGAAACAAGTGAAATAGATAAGTTATCAACTAAATAATTAATTCAGGGTCATTATATATATCAAGTAATTAATATTGATTAGTTAACTAAAGTGATATTTTGTATTCTATTTTTGTTCTGCGTAAACAATCGTGTAATTATCGATAATTTCTGTATCGTTTAAGGCTGTACTTAGGTCAAGTATTAGCATTTGTGTCAAATGTTCGGACTCCTTGGTGTTTTCCATACAATATTTTGCCCAATCACATCCATTTTTCATTAGATTGGGAGGTCATACCTTCACGTTAATGACTCTGAGTTTGTTCCATTAACTTAAAGCATTCATGTAAACAATATGATGTTTTCTTCTTTTGTTTAACAATGGACTATTTATAAGACTAATTGTATGTATCAGCTGTATCGGATGTACAGTAGATGTAGGCTGTTTATATAGTTTATACGTGTTTCTCATTTCTCGTTTTTATGTAGATTTGACCGTTGGTTTTACCGTTTGAATGGTTTTACACTTGTTATCTTTGGTGACTTTTATAGCTTGCTGTTTGGTGTGAGCCAATGCTCCGTCTTGAAGGCCGTATCTTGACCTATAATGGTTTACTTTTATAAATTGTTACTTGGATGGAAAGTATTGGCACTCGTAACACATCTGTTTATGAGTTATGTGCATGGAATGCATTGGCTAAACAGTTCCAAAATGTTGCAGCTCGCATCCTTCCAATGTAAGGGTCCTCTTTTGTGATAGTTTATTGTCAAAACTGAATGTGCTTTGTTTTCAATTTTCATGATGTAAGAGAGTCTCGAAGTTTAAGCACTGTTTTTACAATTTTACATTTTTTTACATTTGTTGCGATTTTAAGCACCTTTTTCCGACTTGTTGCGATTGTGTTTATATTATCGAAACCATTTGCATACCTTTTAATGTCTTTTGTATAAAAAAAACAACCAAAAATTATATGTTTCTGAAGCACTTTTGTAAATTTATAATCATAGATTACGCTCCAGAAACAAACTTTTAAAGTTGAACATGATTGAGACAAGACTAACGAGAATAGCTTTAGAACCCCATTGAAGCTTATACTTTGAAACACTGACTAAGAATTCCTAAATACTAATATTGATTCCCTCGTTGATTAAGAATCTACATTTAACGAAATAAACCTTAATAATGTTTATTTCGTTTAATGTAGATTCTTAATCCACGAGGGAATCAATATTAGTATTTAGGAATTTTTAATCAGTGTTTCATTTCTTTTAGTTAGTGTTTCAGTACAGTACTTGCATTATAATTTATCCACTCAGAAATTAGGGTTCTAACTCACACAAGCTGAGTTGACTTTAAATAAATTGTGTAATACTTTATGGGCCACTATTGGTAATATTGCTCATCCTGTATTTAGATAATTATTATAAATGAGAAGATGAGGTATGATTACCAATGAGACAACTATCCACATAGACCAAATTACATAGAATTTAACAAATATAAGTCACTATACGGCCTTCAAAAATCGACAAAGCCATTCCCGCATAGTCAGCTATAAATGCCAAATGTGAAATACTTCAAACTGGAAAACTAACGGCCTGATTTATGTACAAATAATGAACAAAAACAAAAACGTAACAAAGCAAATATGTAACATAGTATTATTTGCCTACACAGGGTTTTGTTTGAAGGTTACTTCATGATGATATATCCAGTGTGATTATAAAAGCACGATTTTTTGCATAGGATAAGACTTCCCAGTGATGAAGTTGTACATTCCCTTCGTAAATTTTACAAACTCCATCACGAGGTTTTTGTTTTTTATTTAAAAATATTTTTCTTCTTAAATCTTCTAAATTCAAAAATGAAAGTTAAATTGCTTTTCTGTTTTAGGTTGTGAAGATGTTAATTATCGTTGTTTGTCTGTTTGCCTTTTGTTGGTTGCCTTTACAGACCTACAACATTTTGTACGTGTTCTGGGCTGACACGATGAATCGGTACGTATGGCATCAATATCTGTTCATTGATATAGATACAATACACAAGTGTATGTATAGTTTGTATAACTGTCTCGTATACCGGATAACTTGACTAAAATAATTTGGCTCTTTTAATTTTCATAAAATTTTGACAAAATTATCACTTTGATTATTTGAAAAAATTAAAAAAAACTTGAACCAAACACTTTCTATGAACAAATTGGTTGGATATATAGATTAAGAGAGGCAACAGTAGTATACCGCTGTTCAAAACTCATAAATCCATGGACAAAAAACAAAATCGGGGGAACTAACTAAAATCGAGGGAAACGCATTAAATATAAATATAGCAGTTTGACAACACTAATTAGGATCATTGAGAAGCTTTATTTTTCCTTAACAATACAATGTGACTAAAACGTCTAGCTGATTATACAGAGTTATCTCCCTGTTTTGTAATGTACCCTCTTAAATAAACCAACTATGCATGTAATAAATAAACTATCGAGACGGACGTACATGTAATCAAATGAAATAAACAACAATTAAGAAGACAGGTTTACTTATAGAGTCTAACAAGTTGTTTGAGGAAGACGAAACCGATCTAAAACGATGGTCTTGATGTATAGATTCTGCGTACTGATGTTGTGTATCATCTTAACAACATGTTTTATTGTTCTTTTATTTGTTTTTGTTCTATTATTAAGATTACTTTTACTGTTGAATGGTTTTATGTGATATCCGTTTGACGTGGCTCGGTACTTATACATCTCGTCAATGTGTTTGTATTGGCTTTCATTTTTTGGTGATTTGTTTTGTATATGTGACTCAATGTATTTCTTTTGTGCTTATAACGTGACTCTGTACTTTAAAAGATCCCGTCAGTATGATATTTGTCTATAATATGTCATTATGATATATTTCTATTATGAATTACTTGTATACGTTGAACCACAAACGTCAAAATCAATCAATGGCGTAGTGGAATTGACAATTTTGGATTCTCATAAATTCTATGTATAACTTTTGAACTAGTTTGAATCTCGGTCTATTTCTGTAATTTATTCTTACATACTTTTGATTTTTTAACTCTATATACGTACATTGCCTATGAATTTTTTTTTAAATTGTTTGTATGCACATTGAACAACAAATTTATGTGACGTATATAATTTTGCTAACGTCAGACACTCAAATCAATCCATGTGTTCTTAGACAGTAGATGTTATTGTGTCCTGTTAAATTGTTCCCTTTAAAAAGTTTTGGATTCTCATATATTCTATGTATAATTTTTGGACTAGTTTGAATCTCGGTCTATTTCTGTAATTTATTCTTACATACTTTTGATTTTTTAACCCTGTATGCGTACATTGCCTATGTAAATTTTAAAATTGTTTGTATGCACATTGAACGACAAATTTATGTGACGTATATAATTTTTCTGACGTCGGACACTCAAGTAGATCCATGTGTTCGTGGATAGGTTTTTGTGTCCTGTTAAATTGTTCCTTTTAAAAGTTTTGGATTCTCATAAATTCTATGTATAACTTTTGGACTAGTTCGATTTCTGTAATTTATTCTTACATACTTTTGATTTTTTAACCCTGTCTGCGCTCATTGCCTATGTAAAATTTAAAATTGTTTATAATCCAGGTACTTTTGATAACTATTGTATGCACATTGAACGACAAATTTATGTGACGTATATAATTTTTCTGACGTCAGACACTCAAATCAATCCATGTGTTCGTAGATAGTAGATGTTGTTGTGTCCTGTTAAATTGTTATACGATGATGACTGATGTTCCCATATTTTGACTATTTTATTGATTGTGACTGTTTATTTAAGGCATCATGTAAATGTAACGGAATTTGATGAGACTGTTATTAAAGTGAGAGGGTTAGCGCTATAGAACCAGGTTTAATCCACCATTTTCTACATTTGAAAATGCCTGTACCAAGTCAGGAATATGACAGTTCTTGTCCATTCGTTTTTGATGCGTTTTGTTTTTTGATTTTGCCATGTGATTATGGACTTTCCAAATTGTTTTCCTCTTAGTTCAGTATTTTTGTGATTTTACTTTTTAAATATTTGTTGAAAAATAAAAGGCAGATCCTACATATTTTGACATTACTTTATGACTACATAAGTTTGGGATTACTTATAATTTTAATATTCCAATTAGGTTGACATTTTCATTTTTTTGTAAAGATAAACAATAATTTTAAATTGTGTAGCCCGGCGTTAAATGAAAGTCGTATTTTTTCTTTTAAATGGAAAAAAACGTCTTATTAGTGAACTTTCTTTTTTTTTCGCAATAAAATTGAGAATGGAAATGGGTAATGGGCTATTATGAAATAATTTATCTAATGTGTATGTTGAAATTTTTGTGAAAATATAAGATGTGGAAATTATTACCTTTCATACTAGTTTCATTGTTAAAACGTAATATGGACTCGCCCAGTGGCCAGTTCGAAGGTCATTTAAGTTACTGTTGACATTCATGCACGGTCTGATTTGAAAAATATACTTGTTTGAAAAGCCTAAACAGTTTGAAAGTAAACTTATAAAATATTAAACCAATCAAATTGCGTAAGATTCAATAAAAATGCGCAGTCCACATCATAATAATAAGTAATAGGGGTAAACTGGATAGGAATAAAGTGGAAGATATTTGAACTAATATTTATGCAATAACGAATAAAAATTGGTCAACCGAAAGTTTTGCTCAAATTTTATAAAAATGTCGTTCTGTATTGGAATAGTTTTCGGATCTTTAATTTGCGTATTTAAAGCGATAAAAAAGTGTGGGCTTCAAAAGTGTACACAATTATTGACTTTATACAGAAAATTCAATATTTTACAAATAATACGTGATTTCCAAGTAAATTCATTTTTGAAAACACTGCCAAAAATTCATTCTGATTGATACAGTGGACGTGTCATAAATTGCGTTGAAATGAGCAGTGGTATAGCAAACATCAAATTACCTCACAAAATGTTGTCACACACTTTAATGTATAATATCACTGTTATAAACAAACTACGGTATTTATTTCGTAATCACAATTCAAATTAATTTTTATATTCGGTTATTATTTCCTTTTAAGTCGAAGATTTTGCTTTTATATTGTTTCGGATTCCTAAATATACATACGTCTTTATTTTATTAAGCCTTTTAAAAATCATCATTTGTTTCGTATTACTGATGTAATTCGATTGCTTAAAATTAAACTATTCGTTTCCTTTTCTAGATTCAAGTATATTAACATCGTTTGGTTATGTTCCTACTGGTTGGCTATGAGCAGTGCATGCTATAATCCGTTTATATATGGACTTTTGAATGTAAGTACATGTTATTCAAGAATCACTTATGAATACAATAGTAGACATAACGTGCGTCTGGCATACAAAAGTATAAGCCTTTTATCTTTGAATTATTTAGACTTGATAAATTCCTCCTCACTAGCTTTCATTCCGTTAGTTTGTGATATTAGCAGTTATTTATTGTTTTTTTTAATTAATTGGGCTGTTAGATTTACTGTTTTGATTTTTGTTTTTAGCATTTGGTATTTTAGACATTTATTGTAATATGTTGTTGTTTTTGAAATGTTTTAACATTGTTAAAGCTGATGATAACATGACAGGATTATACAATTAATGATTGTTTGTTAAGAGTACCATAGCATATGTTCAATTAAATATGTTTAAAGAAGACCGGTAGATATTTCCTTTGAATATTTATCAAAGGTACCAGGATTATAATTTAGTACGTCATACGCGCGTTTTCGTCTACATAAGACTCATCAGTGACGCTCATATCAAAATATTTATAAAGTTGAAGATCATTGAGGATCCTAAATTCCAAAAAGTTGTGCCAAATACGGCTGAGGTAATCTATGCCTGGTATAAAAAAATCATTGAAGCGTCAGGAAATATGCATAATACTATACACAGTGGATACATTTATTTTCATAGGTAACACTTTTGGTAGATTGAATAACATTTTCAATTACGTCGGTATTTGATTTCGTGGTTTTGCCACAGTGTGCGTACATTTCTATATAACATTAATAATTCATTAGACGTTGAAATTCGTGGTTCCAAGGTAACCATAACATCCACGAAAATTGGCTTCCGATCAATAATAACGAATCCAGTATATTGATTGCAAAACATGTTTATACAATTTGGAAATTAGTATGGGCGTTCATTATCACTGAACTAGTATATATTTGTTTAGGGGCAAGCTGAAGGACGCCTCCGGGTGCGGGAATTTCCCGCTACATTGAAGACCTGTTGGTGACCTTCTGCTGTTGTTTTTTTCTATGGTCAAGTTGTTTTCTCTTTGACACATTCCCCATTTCCATTCTCAATTTTATTTTATTGACATAGCCGTGCATCTATTAGTCAATTCCAACATAACGATTTTTTTGGTTTTGGTCACCGATTGTTAAAGTATATAGTTGGTCTGAGACCACAAAACTTTCGTAGTGCATTTCTTTTAGACAGTAAAAAAATTAAAAATCCCACCTGCGATATCTAAATATTTTTTTTTATCAGTTCTACTTTCGGGACAAATTATATCAAAATTAAGGAAAGCTTTGTTGGCTCTAACTAAAAAAATGGACAATTTTATGTTAAGGGGTCTTGAAATCTTTTGGAAGCTTCCGAAGTGCTAGTTTTTAACCTTTTTCAACTTGACCAAATCACTACTTTATTTAAAATTTATAACCCAAATTTGTCATTTCATCCTCCGACTTGCTATTTGAGACATAAAACATGGAGAAATACATTTGACAGGGGTATAAAAAAAATTGACTAGTAACACACTCTAAACAGTAGGGACTATATAGTCATTACACTAATAATAGGGTTAATGTCAATGAGATATCTACCATCCTGAACTCTTAAACAGCATACATCTTAGAGGCATTGTCTACAAAAATTAAAGTATCTTAACAAAATGCACAGCTCTTGTTAGCTCCAGTACATATATTTATTTAACTAAAAAAAAAATTAGAAAATCTTTTAAAAAATCTATAATCCAAGAAGACAACAACACGTTAACAAACGATTTGGATTTACTAATGAGTTTGCGTATGTGGGTCAATCAGCACAAACCTCACAGAATGAAACTTACTTTCCATCGCTTTATTTAAGGAAGTTCGCGTGTCATGTCAGTGGCGTAGCTAGACTATTTTAAAGTGTACGCCCTAACCTCGGACAGTTGGTTGAAGGCCTCAATCGGATCCAGATTATAAAACCTACCAGTAATGGGTTCGAGATGGGGGGAGGGGGGGGGGGCTCATTTCAGTCATTACAAATTAGTCAATAGCAAATTGAACATAGACTATTGGTCTGGGAACACAGTTATCGTCCTTTGAAAATAGACCATAGTGTGAACAATGTGTTACCTGGTTACTTGACAATCTTTTTATACTACTTTCAAATTTATTTCTTCATCTTAAATGTCTATGAAGTGATTTGGTCCAGCTAAGAATGGTTAAAAATTAACATATCGGAAGCTGTCAAAAGATTTCAACCATATTTGTAGTTAGAGCCGACGAAGGTTATTATGATTTTGGATATAATTTGTCCAAAAATAGTACTACACACTGTAAAAAAATATATTGAGAAAGCGCATAAGGGCAGGTTGGATTTTTTTATATTCGTTTATTATCTAAAAGAAATACACTACGACATACATGTAACTGTGTTCTCGAACAGATAATAAGGTGCATTATGTAAATTCATAAAGAGTTCCGATTAACCGTGGTTCTCGAGGCTGGGATTGATGTGTTGGAATTTTTTGTCAGATTTTCGGATTCTTTGAGTTTTATTAATTTGAATGCCTCAAACAATATTTGTCCATTGACCCCCATTTTTCTTGTTAAAAAATCTTTTACGTGTATCATTATAAACTATCTGTAAAAGTCTTGTAAATTCGTTATTATTTTTCAATAATTTTTGAGAACCTGTCAATAATGAAGCTATGAAACTTTTTCTAGCAGAGGTAAGAGTGTTTCGATTGATTGCGTCAGTATAACCAAGGCCAAATATTAAAAAAAGTTTGTCAATTATATCAAAATGTCTTAAAGTAAGAACAAATTCAAATCATTATGACACATTTGGTTTCGTAGACTGTTATATTGATTTCTTAATGAAACAAAATTTGTCCAAGGGATTCAAGTTATTCTTAACTTATATTATAATGACGAAAACCGGTAAAATATGCCGACAGGTACGTAGGCTGTAAAAGATTGTTTGAAAGTTAATACGAGTTCGTCTACAACATTAATTGTATGTCTTGGAGGTATCTTATTTATCATTAAAAAATATGTAGCTTTTATTTAGTTATATCATCGGTTTTATTTACAAAAAGAAGTTTTTCTTATATCTTTTTAAGGATAATTTCAAGAATGAATACAAAGTTATCATGACATACTGAAATATCATAGGTTTTATTTCTTAATAAGAAGTTTTTCTTATATTTTTTAGTAAAATTTCAAGAATGAATACAAGGTTATCATGAAATCCTGAAATATCATCGGTTTTATTTATAAATAAGAAGTTTTTCTTATATCTTTTTAAAGAAAATTTCAAGAATGAATATAAAGTTATCATGAAATCCTGAAATATCATCGGTTTTGTATCTTAATAAGAAGTTTTTCTTATACTGTTTTAGGAAAATTTAAGAATGAATACAAGGTTATCATGAAATCCTGAAATATCATCGGTTTCATTTCTAAATAAGAAGTTTTTCTTATATCTTTTTAAGGAAAATTTCAAGAATGAATACAAGGTTATCATGATATCCTGAAATATCACCGGTTTAAATTCTTAATAAGAAGTTTTCTCATATTGTTTTAGGAAAATTTCAAGAATAAATACAAGGTTGTCATGAAATCCTGAAATGTCATCGGTTTCATTTCTAAATAAGAAGTTTTTCTTATATTTTTTAGGAAAATTTCAAGAATGAATACAAGGTTATCATGAAATCCTGAAATATCATCGGTTTAAATTCTTAATAAGAAGTTTTCTCATATTGTTTTAGGAAAATTACAAGAATGAATACAAGGTTATCATGAAATCCTGAAACATCATCGGGTTAAATTCTTAATAAAAAGTTTTTCTTATATTGTTTTAGGAAATTTTCAAGAATGAATACAAGGTTATCATAAAATACTGAAATGTCATCGGTTTCATTTCTTAATAAGAAGTTTTTCTTATATTTTTTAGGAAAATTTCAAGAATGAATATAAGGTTATCATGAAATCATGCTGCAGATGGACAACGAATTCCGACATGTTAGACATGAGAACACAAACACGATTTACTCGAAGTACCACTGCGGTCAAGCAGACAAGCTTACAATGATTAAATTACTATAGATACAGAATTCAAATAGCAGGGGACACACATAATAGTTTGGGAAGTCACCAATTTTGTTGTTTTGCTGCAACGTAGATACAAATCAAATACGATGAAAGAGATATAGGACGTAAAGTTCAATTGGCCCTTACAACAAATATATATTTTTTTAACTTTTAATTTTAAAATGATTATCTGCATTTTTCATTCGAATATGTCTTGTTCTTGAAATAAGAAGTATTGAAACAAGAGAACGTTTCTACATCTTCGTTATGAAGTCGAAGCGATACAATTATATAAAGCCATACATGCAGGAATTGTGTTCATCTATTCGTAGACACAAATGTATCTATGTTTGCTACACAAGGATCACTTTCAGTACAGCAATGTAACACTTTTTTTACCAGGTCTCCGCTGACATTGACTGAATATTTCTTTCATGTCATGCTCTTTACTCATATCACAACAAGAAATCACCCCTGGTTTTGTAGAGTTAGTGTTTGTTTGGTCTTTAGTTTCCTATGCTGTGTTTTTTATACTGTTTTTTTTTATCGATATTGATTTGTTTTGCCTGATATTTCAATTTGTTTTTGACTTTTGAGATTATCCCTTTGATAACTTTCGGTGCTCTTCTTTAACTTTTATAGGCATTACATTTGTGTATATGTCAATCATGAGCAAAACCTGTTTTACCCCGCCACATTCTGTATGTATGTGATTGTCCCAAGTAAAATGCATGTAATGCAGTGGTTGTCGTTTGTTGATGTGTTATATTTTTTGTTTTCGTTATTTTTTATTTGTACATAAATAAAGCCGTAAGTTTTCTCGTTTGAAATGTTTTATAAATTTGTCATTTCAGGGCCTTTTAAAGCTGACTATGACGTTGTTGAAGGTCGTGCGGTGACCTATAGTGGTTAATTTTTGTGTCATTTAGTCTCTTGTGGAGAGTTGCCTCATTGACAATCAATCATCATCTTCTTTTTTAAATATAAAGTAAAAAATTTGGAAAATAAAAAGCGTACCAGTTTCGACATGATGTTCTAAACTGTTATTAAATCATTTTTTTTTATTAAAAAAAGACAGTGTAGAGTTTTTGAATTTTGTAGATAGACATACATAACTTATAGAAATGCACCATTTTTAATCAAAACGATGTCTTTTTTTATTAAAACAATATACTGATCATCAAGGTTAATTCAAAAAGGAAAATTTCATAAATGTCGGACTTTCCCGCGCTAATGAACGAATGGAAAACCAGTGTCATATTCCTGTCTCAAACGCTAGGAAAACAGAATTCAATATATGTTCCCAATTGGACGATGAATTCGCGTTCGTGATCCAATGTTTCACTAAAAATAGCTTTCAAGAGATGAATAAAATTGAGAATAGAAATGGTGAATGCGTCAGAAGACAACAATTCGACCAAAGAGCAGATGAAAGCCGAAGGACACTAATGGGTCTTCAATGCAGCGAGAATCTCGTGCATTCTTTGCATTCTATGAAGTTTAATCTTATGTTCCTAAGATATAATCCCGCGCCAGGAGGCGTTCTTCAACTTTTAGGAGCTTTTTAAAGAACTTCATTGAAACACTACATTTGTAAACAGCTTCCTTTCTTGATTTTAACATCACTGATTCGTTCATTAACATGTATTTGTAAGATGAAGTTGTGGTACAAAATCAATCACGGCATGCGTTTATCATTTCCCGTCAGGTACAACATTTTAGCAATCAAACTTTTATTTAAAAAAAAGGAAATACTTTGAGGGAGAAATGTCGCTTAAAGTGGTCGGTCTATGTGAACTTAATTTGTCAAATATTAAAACAAATGGTAATGATTAGGATTTTAAGAGTTGGTTCTTAACATAGAAATATTTTGAGGGAGGGATGTTGATTAAAGTGGTGTGTCTATTTGAAATTAATTTGTCGAAATTTAAAAAAATCAAATGTTAATGATGCGGAATTTTAAAGTAGGATTTTCATCAATATAAGGATGTGGACGTTTCGTCCCCGATGGTATCACCAGCCCAGTAGTCAGCACTCCGGTGTTGACATAAATATCAATAATGTGGTCATTTTCATACATTTCCTGTTTACCAAATTTTGAATTTTTCGAAAAACTAATGAGTTTTTTTTTTATCCCAGGCATAGATAACCTTAGCCATATTTGGCACAACTTTTTGGAATTTTGGATCCTCAATGCTCTTCAACTTTGTACTTGTTTGGTTTTATAAATATTTTGATATGAGCGTCACTAATGAGTCTTATGAAGACGAAACGCGAGTCTGGCGTACTAAATTATAATCCTGATACCTATATAGACCTGAATAGTATACATATATAGGTGGTTAGATTATTTTCATTTAATTTGAGACCTTTTCAAGTTGAAATTAAATTATCTATCATTTCATGATCTGTTAATTGAATTCAAATGTAAATGTAAATGTTCAATTTGTAAGCGTAGGGTTAATTTCCATGTAAATGCCTGTTACTTACTTTGCTAAATTGTCTTTTTGGGACACATTTGTCGATTAATAGTTCGAATATATCACTCCATTTATTGATATAAAAAACCAAAATCAAATAAATACAAAATTCTGAGGAAATTAAAACGGAAAATACCTAATCAAATGTCAAAATGAAAAGTGCAAACACATCAAACGAACGGATAACAACTGTCCTATTCCTGACTTAGATCAGGCATTTTCTTATTTAAAAAAAGGTTCTCAGCTAGCTAAAACTCTCATTTGTATGACAATCGCATTTTTTCATTATATTGACAACGATGTGTAAAATAAAACCAACCAGACAAAATAGGAACAATGTACCAAGCCACGTCAAATCGACATAAAATTCGTCCCGGAATTCAACTCATGACAATTTGATATAGAGACTACACCTCCAGCGTAGTATACTAGTCTACTGTTGTATACACTAGCCGTATTTGGCACAACTTTTTGGAAATTTGGATCCTCAATGCTCTTCAACTTTGTAATTGTTTGGCTTTATAAATATTTTGATATGAGCGTCACTGATAGGTCTTGTGTGGACGAGGCACGAGTCTGGCGTACTAAATTATAATCCTGGTACCTTTGATAAATAGTTAAAAGTTCAGTAAAGATTTTTCTGGTAAAACAATTTTGTTTCCTCGGGTTTAGTTTGTAACCCGGATTTGTTTATTCTCAATCAATTTATGACTATTAACCAGCGGTGAACTACTGTTGCCTTCATTTGAAATTCGTATTTTAAGCTGATGGTAAGACATTGTTTGAAACAATATTTTCTACTATGATCACATTTGCTCGACTTTCCTCCGAAAGTCATTCACAGTAATTTAATTATGAGTGGTACATGTAAAAGGAAAAGAAGGGCTTCTTCAGTACTAGTATATAGTTATCAAAAGTACCAGGATTATAATTTTATACGCCAGACGCGCGTTTCGTCTACATAAGACTCATCAGTGACGCTCAGATCAAAATAGTTAAAAAGCCAAAAAAATACAAAGTTGAAGAGCATTGAGGACCAAAAATTCCAAAAAGTTGTGCCAAATACGGCTAAGGTAATCTACTCATGGGGTAAGAAAATCCTTAGTTTTTCGAAAAATTCAAAGTTTTATAAACAGAAAATTTATAATATGACCATATAATTGATATTCATGTCAACACAAAAGTGCTGACTTCTGGGCTGGTGATACCCTCGGGGACGAAACGTCCACCAGCAGTGGCATCGACCCAGTGGTGTAAATAGTTATCAAAAGTACCAGGATTATAATTTTATACGCCAGACGCGCGTTTCGTCTACATAAGACTCATCAGTGATGTATACCACTACATTTGTGTCTTGAACGTGTACACCCACCTCAACTAACAAAATTTGTGTTTCCTTGTACATAGAAAATTAATATTAAACTTAAACAACACCACTGATGGCTCTTCTTACCATTCTTTATCACCAATGATGGTCTTTGATGGGGCTCATATTGCTCAGTATGGAGTTTTCTATGTTATATTTTCTTTGTTGTTGTTTGTCTTTCTCCATTTAGTATCTTCAGTCTCCTTTTGAAAAGTAATAGAAAACCTGTAATTGTATGATGATCAAATGCGAAGATTTTGTAACTTAGATTGTATACGAGGATAGACATCCGATCTGTAAAAAACTGGTTGTGTCCTATTCCCTGTATATAGTATCATTATGTTCTTAATTATAAATTAGCTGTTAACATATTTTTGATTCGAACGTCACTGATGAATCTTTTGTAGACGGAATGTGCGTCTGGCGTAAATATCAAATTTCAATCTTGGTATCTATGATGAGTTTATTTGACGGTCGAAAGATATGGAGGAGACAATCAAAATTCCTACGTCGAAGAGAAACTGACGTCACAATGGACGAAAGCTAAGAAAAACGACGAAAAAACAAGCATGGTTCACAAAGAGGTGCGAAAGATACCAGAGGAATAGTTAAATTCATAAATCGAAAATAAACTGACAACGACATGGCTAAAAAGAAACAAACAGACACAAACCTACTATATAGCAACAAGAATCTTTGTAATTCTTTATTACAAATTACTATTATTTTATGTATTTTTTTTATATATGATAGCTCTTCCACTGTTTCGGTTTTAAGCATGTTTTTCACATTTTTGTGCATAACCTTGGAACAGTTGTATGTTGTATAACTGTTAAGGAGTCCGTATAGAACGTTACAACGATATTTATATAATTGGATTTTTTAGTATTCACATACTTGTGGGAGCTATATAATACAAACAATTGTTTTTAAGATAAGTATTATCATTTTTATTCTTTTTGATATACTTTTTTCTTTATAATAAACATAAATGAATAAATAGTTTGACGTTTGACAATTTTACTAATTGGAATTTTCCTTTGGTAGTGATTAGCAACTTATGTAGCATAACCAAGTGATAATTTTTAATCTGCTACTATCATGAAAAAATAATATAGCAAATGAATGGATCATTGTTAAGGGAAACAAATGATATTAAACTTCATACAAATAGTTCCCTCTTTGAAGGTTTTATGCTTCAGTCTTTCATTGTAGCTTAATACTAATGGAAGGATTTAATGATTTAATGATTTTGAGGCATAGAATACAAGTCCTAATTCATCAGATATTCATGCTATAAAGTGTGTTTCATCATATACGGGATATGTTTACGCCAGACACATATGCGATAAGGTTGAAAGGTTTGTTCGAATAACGAACGAGCCAAATAATTCGGGAGATTGTGAGAAATGCACTGGGGCTATTTATTAATCAGTCTTAAATAGGATGTCATATAAAATGAACTACAACTATACTAAAAGTAAATTAAGAAATTATTGCATGCATTTATTATTCATGTTATTGCAATGTGTTATTTCAGACTAAATGTATTTTTTTATTTCTGCGATACCGAAAATCCGGATTCTTTCATAACAAGACAAAAATATCGCCTTTTCATCAATAATACAAATATCGCTTATATTTTCAAATTAACAACAAGAAGAAAGGGCATGATTGCCAATTCGTTGTTTTAAAATCAAATGCATCTTGGGTTATATTTCCAAAAGCGTACACTAAAACGTTGTGATTGGTTTGAAACGTTCTAAACATTGAAAATTCAACCAATGACGTAACGTTATTTTCATTTTGGTTAATAAACAATGAGATTACCCATAGTCCTTTAGATTCTGAAACGGTGAATAGGTCAATAAGACAACTGTGTAAAGAGTAAAAATTGAATCAGATGTAAGTAATTATAGGCAAACTTAGGGAATAAATTCATCCTGAATAGTCGGAACTAAAAGGCCTCTTAGGATACAAACAACTACTAGTATCACGTTTTCCAGTCATTGTAATTGTCTCTGGTTTGAAAGAAGATAATCCTTTATCTAACGACTATTGAGGTCAATATCTTGACGATTGTATGATTTACTGCTTTTTGGTCTTAAGCTATTTACAAAGTACACTACAACGTTACGGTTACGACTTGAAATGTAATGACTTTTTATCATGACTATTTTTTATTGGTTAAACAGATTATGCTCTCAATATCTAATACGAAAAAAACAGAACTTTTTTTAATTCTACATTGACATGTGATCATGGAAACTTTGCACTTTTTGTTTTTGTCATCACATTTCAGTGTAGCCACCTTCGAACAACAGCTTAGCCATCGACATTATAAGTCACACCCAACATCGCACATCAGCGTTATCTAAATGTACTCCAGTGTCAAACAATCGCACGCACACCAGTGTTACTCTGTCGGTTTGAAGTACCATAGCTGTTCAGAGTCTAACACATATATTTCTTGTTTTATGTTACAACATGTGACGTGAAATTTTGTTTTTTTACATAATGTTAACACATTTTATATTTGATCGATCTTTTGGTTCATGATATTTGTCATTAGAACGGAAAATGAATATCATAATTATTGCATTTATTGATATTGGTAAAATGGTAAAATATTTCGTGTTACTAGATATAGGAAGATGTGGTGTGAGTGCCAATGAGACAACTCTCCATCCAAGTAACAATTTAAAAAGTAAACCATTATAGGTTAAAGTACATCTTTCAACACGGAGCCTTGGCTTACACCGAACAACAAGCTACTGTTTATTAAAAAGGGAAAAAAATGCAAATTACTTTTAACAACATCAGGTGGACGTAGAAATATTAGGAGACTTACTATGTATTTTAGTGTTTAATGTTTAAAGATCTAAATCGTAAAATCATTATTCCAGATAAAGTGAAATCAGAATTGTCGTGTTGACTTTGTGTGATTGGATGCATTTGAATTCTCAATGAATAACATATCATACCAATGTAAATCCCCATAAGGCTAGCTTTCGTACCTTTAAACTTTAGTTTTTTCTCAAATGCGGTGAATTTGAAGTGATAATGAAACTTTTGTTCGACACTTTCAAATAAATTCATTATTAAACAAGAATCTGAGTGATTAACAGCATTCACGTGTGATAATCGGTATTGTCCTTATTTTTTTGTTATTGGTTTTACTGTTTGTCTATTATCTATTAAAATGTTCTATGACTTAATTCTAATATGACGTTCTTCTTTAGCTTTGGGTACAAAGCCATGTTCTAATTTGAATAGAACATGGGCTGCACGTGAATGACGTCACAATTGAAATTGCAACGTCAGATGAATTTTGAACAACGCCAGAGATCGCTCGGTATTAAGATATTAACAAGTATAATGCCTACCCATGTTAAAATGAGCATAGAGTATGGCATGAAAGAATTATTTCTTAATTAGTAACTCCTTTTTATTTATATATTAAAGTGAATATTAAAAGAAAACCGAAATAAGAGACATACAACGACTACAAAACAAAATCTGACCTAAAACCTACAAGACAAAAAAAAGTGGTTCAGACGTAACAAATGCAGCATGGTTAATCAAAAATACTTAAAAATGAGGACAATTCACAAAGGAAAGTCCTTAATCAAATGGTAGAATCTAAATCTAAAAATCATCAAACTAATGGATAACAAATGTCATATTCTTGAATTGGTACAGATATGTAGAAATTGTGGGTTAAACCTGGTCTTAGCTAGCAAAACCTCTCACTCTCAACCCTCCATTTCACTTGGAATAAACAAAACCAAACAAAACACACAGTAAAACTCAGTTAAAAAGAAGTCCGATTTTACCATATCTATATTTAACAAAAGAAATTAAGCAAAGTGACAATGATCAATATAAATCAACAAAGGACTAGTAAAAGTAACTGACATAATAGATCCAGACCACGTTCAAACTGATAGTAATATTATGTCTTCATGATATGGAAAATCAACCACAGCACAACCATTAGGGGTTTAGTATCATACGATCATAGATTATACGAATAAAATATAACCCGTATTATGTCAACAACTTGTTATAGAATAAATGAGTTAAAATCCGATGTAAAGACAGTATAAGTGAAATAAAAAACTATTTTTCTCAGTTTTCACTTGGCCTATATTCGAATTTTATCTCGAAAAGTGATGGGTTAAATGTACGAATACAATGGCGAGAGCCATGTGAAAATGGGAATAAAATTTATGGATTCTAATATGACAGATATGATAGCTTAAAAAAACTGAGGCAAAGAAAAGATTTCCGAAAGATAGAGCGTGCACGTAACGGAAAAATCTTCACCATGAGATTTTTGATCTATATGACCTCATGTTTTGACAGTTAATTGCCAATATCATTCACGAATTTTCGAAAAGTAGTTGTTTCTGTTATGCGTTAAAATCAGAATGACGGTTGCGTAGTTTCTTTTCTAATTTCGGTTTGAACACAATATGCACAATAGTTATCAAAGGTACCAGGATTATAATTTAGTACGCCAGACGCGCGTTTCTCACATATCCACATAGTGTTAACACATATGTTACGATACAAGGTGATTTACGCTGGATGTTTATAGTGACAGCAACTACTATGTACATTTCGCAGTCTGTGCTCTGTACAGATATTTATATATCAAGAACTTATGGCATAATCTGTCAAATTCATATTCACCGATTTTATTCAAATTTGATTTAAAACATACTAAAACATTTATCCAAATTACAATAAGTCTGAAATTAACAATTTACTCGATAATAAATATCAACATTTCGTGTGCATTTACTCTAGACGCTATCTGATTAACCATCCAGATTACTTCCGACTGCCCACGGTCACATAATTCGATTTCTTGTATAAGTTTTAATAAAATAAGTCAACCATTGATTAACTGTATTACAAAACATATTTTGGTAGATAATTTCAGTCAACGAAATGCTTTACTTTTGTTTCATTTTCAATGCCGTCGTCCTTTTTCTTTTAATTGCTTAAAACGTCTTATACATACGTAACCAAACTCTAGTTAAGGAATTTATTTGAAGGTCACAAAAAATATGATCTCAAAGAGGTTGAATTATTCCCTTGCAATTAAATAATTCATCATCACTGTTTCTTATGTTTATTTTGACTAATTTTAACTATTATTTCATTATTTCACTTTCATTAAATATTGAAAAAAACCAAGTCATATTTAATAGAAATCATATCTCGTAGCTAATGTCCGTTTAACAACACTTTATTTTAACTATATCCCTTGTAAATGTTTGCTAAACTTTTAAGGTAAACAAAGGCAATAATAATATTCAGTTCATACCTTATTTTAACTATATCCCTTGTATTTAATGTTTGCTAAACTGTTAAGGTAAACAAAGGCAATAATAATATTCTGTTCATACCGCTTTCCAAAAGTCAAATACCCGAGCGTTAAATATGTATGCACGTTGCTTTATATCTACGAGATACTTGGTAATTCTGATAAAATTAAGCAAATATTTAGAAACTTTTATGATACCGAAACCCTGGTGTATTTATTTTTCATTTAAGGAGGCTAGCGGGTTTAAGATTTTTAGAAAAAAAACCAAACTTTTAGTTTACATTACAAATCTTATTAATTGCCTTAAGTAGTTGTTACTTTTTCAAATGGTACAAAAATCATTCCAAAAAATCAATTCGTGTTGACCCCAGGTGACTTTTAAAATGACGATATCATTGAAAAGGCTCTAAATTATCTCCCTTTGGTGCAAAAATGCCATTTTTTGGCATTAAAATTAAAATATCTTTTTTAACTCATCGGTGACCTATATTTTTTATTGTTGTTTTCGAATAAGCTGTACATAAACTAAATAATTGTAAAATTTAAGCGATTTCTGTAATTTAGTTCTTTTTTTATTTCGATATTACCGCTATTTCTCCTATTAGTTCAACAGAAAAAAAGGACATCATCAAAAATGTATGCTTCTTACTAAGGCAGATTGTGAGCGTAAATGAACGGTGACCCCTTTTTTTTATTTCATTTTTCTATTAAGGATAAGATAAAGTTCATTTATAGAAAAATATAGCGAAATCCTATATTAAATAAAAAAAATCATTTAGACCCGCGAGCCCCCTTAAACAGGGATTTTTCAGTTTAAAAATAAAAACATTGATACGAGTTGTAATATATGAAAATCAGTTGATATTGTTCGGGGAACTTTTATAGAAACAGACAACACATATTTTTCACTATTTCTCTTTCCTTAATGATCAAATAAACACCAATCATATTTCAAAAGAAATCATATCTTGTAGGTATGCTCCTTTAACTCAATATTGGTTTAAAACAGGTGGTTTGCAAGACTTACTACATTGATGATAAAGTGCCAGAGATAATTTGAAAACTGATTACAAATACCGAAGGATAACATTGAACAGATGTAAGCAATTACGTCGATGATGTTGTAAAACGCATAACAATGATAAATGTGCATCAAGTTTGAAATGAAGTAATACAAACAATCTGAAAAGGTGGTAAAGTGGTTGCAATCAGGAATGTCTACCCAACGATATCAACACACTTGTATTTACCTCATTTATACCCAAACACCATGCATAACAATGATAAATGTTAATCAAGGTTTGAGAAGAAGTAATAGAAACAGTTGTAAATGCGGTATATCGGTAGCAATAAGGAACGTCTCTCCTTAATATGTCATTACGATATCAACAAAGTTGTATTTACTTAGTTTATACCCAAACAACTATGTTTTTGTTTATAACTGTAATGTATGCGAGATGGTGATTGGGACATCATAATTTGTAGCTAATGGCCCTTTAACAACAATATATTGTAACTATTTACTTTCTATATCGGTCTGTAAAAGTTTTTCAGGTGGTACAGTAGTACACAGTTTATACCACTGACAGTGTATACCTCTGTTCAAAAGTCAAACATTTGAACGTTTAAAGATGTGTGCATGTTGGTTTATATTTACTTAATATGGCCTTGTACCGAAGGTAAACGTTTAGAAAAAAGGAAAATGTTTCGTCAAATTTGGAGAGAAGTAATACAAACAATAGCAAAATGTGGTGTATTGGTAGCAATCAGGAATGTCTCTCTCCTCTAGACAAAATTGGAACTACTTAATATGCACCCCAACACCTGAGTGTGTGTTTATAACAGTAATGTATGTAAGCTGGTGATGAAAGCATGACATGATAAGTTGGAAATTTGGGTTAAAGGTTTATTGTCGATAGTTTTTCGATTGAATAAAATATGTTTAAATATTCCCTCGCATAAATTGTTTAGGAGGGGTGGCGTGAGGAAACATAAAAACAATTCGCTCATCTGCAGAGACAGCGTTAATAAATCTGGTATTTCAGCTTGCATGAAATGATCTTAACATTATTACTTACTATCTATTGTTTACTATTTTGGGGTGTATTCATTTAAGAAGTGAATGTTTTTTATTCTGTAAATATTTGGGGATATAAAAGCGTTGACTTAAGTTTATTTTGTACGTATCGGGGAGGCGCTTCATACAAAAATATGCGCACGCGGTCAATGCTTTAACAACCCTATAAAATAATAATAATGAAGCATCTAATACTTATAATTACATTTTTGTCTATAACATCAGCAAAAAACAATTTCTATCAATGGTTTGGTCGTTTATCTGTGCACTTTATTGTGAAAGCTCGTGCCGTCACGAACGTAACGCTTCATTTAAGAATTGAACGCTTCTTTTTGTGAGTTCATTGGGTTGAAAAACATTGACCGAAGTCCATTTTGTATGAAGCGCTTCCGCACTTCATTCTAAAAATGTTCGCACGGTCATAGTTTTTATAACCCTATGCAATTACTAAAAGAAACATTTAATACGTTTAATTACATTTTTTTTGCTATAATAAAAAAAAATAAAAAAATTATCATTTATTTTGGTACTCAAAGCTCTTCAACTTTGTACTTGTTTGACTTTATTTTGATCTGAGCGTCACTAATGAGGCTTATGTAAAGGAAACGCGCGTCTGGCGTATTAAATTATAATCCCGGTACCTTTTGTTACTAATTATCCAATCATAAAAACGGATTCTTCTTAACCATATATGAAATAGACTTCCTTTAAAATACAGGTTAATTGCAGATTGATTTAGGGGTATCAACATAACGTAATATAATGAAACATCCATGTAATGTGATTACTGTGACTTACATATTAACTAGATCTTCCAAAAATATATTTCTAATTATATGTTATATCATCTTGCAAGAAAAGTGTTTAACAGATAATAAAAAAAAAAAGATCAGACATTTTAGTTTTTAAAATTGTCTGGCTATTTTTGTTCATGACATTCGCTTTTAGATTCCTCAATTAGGCTAATGCATATGACATCTATTGACATTGTAAAAGATCGTTGCCTCTGGTGCACTTAATTTAAAAGAAAGTCTGTGCATTAAAAGTCAGGATGGACGTCGAAATATTGAGAGACTTAAATTGAATTTAGTAAGATCTTATTTCGCTAAATCGTTTATTTCGTGGGTTAGTGGCATTAAAATTGTCATGTTGAACTGTATGATCGGGTGAAATGGATTTCACAATAATGTATTATACTGATGCCATCATAAATCATAGAGTAAAACATCTAAATTGATTTCTTATCTGAGATCTGTATTTAATTGTCCAGGTCAAGTGTGTAAGGTTTTTGAAGATTTATTGTTTGCATGAACTGGTGTATACTGTGTGATTGACCTTTAATGTATGATTCAGCTGTGTTTTAACTGTAATAATTTCTAATTAGAAGCTGTTTAATGGTTTTCTGGTTTTTTTTATATTCTGTCACTATAGCTGTGTGATCTGGAGGTGAATGACGATTTTAAAAGTGTGAAAAGTAAAATCAAGAGAAGAAGAGTGGAATAAAGTTAGCCATAGAGAAAAGACGTGTCTATCTCTTGAACAGTGTAATTTTTTGGATCCTCAATGCTCTTCAACTTTGTATTTGTTTGGTGATACCTATTTTGATATGAGCGTCACTAATGAGTCTTATGTAGACGAAACGCGCGTCTGGCGTACAAAATTATAATCCTGGTACCTTTGATAACTAACTAATGAGAGTGTAAATATATTAACTTGTACAAAGTAAATATGTATATATGAAAATTACTTTTTAAACCCAGTGCCTTATAAGAGCTCCGTGATACCTATCCCCATACGGATAAGTTTAGTTTTTCCCAAAAAGAATTTTCTTGTGGTGAATTTCAGAGTTTGATGTTTATATGAGAGTTTTAGTTACCCCCTTCAAATATAATCCTCAATAAACAATACCATGAGTGATTAACTGCATTCACGCATGAAAATCGCATAATTCTATATTGATTTTGTTGATTTTGCTCTTTCTCTCATATATTTTTTACAGTGTTCAATGAGATTATTACATCTCATTTTATGTATATTCATGTGTGATTGTTGATAGAAGAACTAAATGAGAGACAACAAAACAATATAATGATAAAAATACAAACCTTAAAAAGAGTAATGGTCTCTGATTTGGGACAGGTGTATAAATAAAGCAATTTTGAAAGATCTCACCCCCCCTTGTTCTACGAAGTTACAGGTATCGACAGATTGTAGATCCATGTATGTGTATATCTATATAACAATAATTTTTTGTTTGTTTATAACTTACTGATAACAAAATCAATATTAATACCACTAAAAACAAGAGTCAATGATATAATTACATTGTTGCATTTGTAAACTTTTAGAAGAAGTTTGATCGATAAGACTATAAGAATCGTTTCTAAATTTCCGGGCTAAGGCAACGTTTCCGTAAAAATGAGGATGTGCTATCCCGTTTGAAATAAGATCAACCAAACTTCAAAACCAAATCTTTATATCTATGAAGGAATTAAGTAAAAGTTTTAAATAATTTGTGGTAACGAAATCACTGGCTTATAATTTACCAGTATTACATTTTCTAAATATTCCAGTATACCGTTATTGTCTTTTTTTTAGATATTTTTGGGGGACTATACCTCTATATTTCTCATTGTTTTACCCACTTTTAACTAATTTTCTATAATCCGTAATAGACGCATAGAAATGTGTCAATTTTTTTTTTTTTTACTAACGTATTTCACTGCAGTGCATTTTAATCTGTCCTTTATCCATGAAGTTCTAAATGAAAAATAGAACTTCATGGATAAAGTTCATTATAATTTAGTACGCCAGACGCGCGTTTCATTCAAATAAGAATCTTAAGTGACGCTCATATCAAAATATTTATATAGCCAAACAAGTACAACGTTGTAGAGCATTGAGGATCCAAAATTCCAAAAAGTTGTGCCAAATACGGCTAAGGTAATCTATGCATGGGATATGAAAAAAAGTGTTTCGAAAAATTCAAAGTTTGGTAAACAGGAAATTTATAAAAATGACCACATTATTGATAGTCATGTCAACACCGAAGTGTTGACTACTGGGCTAGTGATACTAGCAGTGGCTTCGACCCAGTTGTTTAAATATTTATCAAAGGTACCAGGATTATAATTTAGTACGCCAGACGCGCGTTTCGTCAACATAAGACTCATAAGACATAAAAAAACGTTTGTTTATATTGATGTTTTGATCTTCAGTGCTGTACAACTTTGTACTTTTTTCACTTTCGATCTTTTATATCTGGGCGTCACTGGTGAGTCTTGTGTGGACAAGGCGCGTTTTTGGCGTATTGAATTTTAAACCTGATGCTTTTTGTTATCTATTAATCATGTTTTTCTGTGTCTAATATGTTCTCCTATTTATTTGTATTGTAGTCCTGTGATATTATGTTGTCATTTCAATGTTATATTTAACTTTGCCATTAAAGTGCGAGGTTTGGCATGCCTTAAAACCAGGTTCAACCCACCACTTTTATTCCCCTTTAAAAGTGTCCTGTACCAAGTCAGGAAGATGGTCATTGTTATAATATTGTTCTTTTCTCTTTGTGTTGCATTTTAACGTTGAGTCGTTTGTGTTTTCTCTTATTTTTGAGATATTGAGATAAGACGTGGCACGGTACTTGTCTATCCCAAATTCATGTTTTTGGTTTTCATGTGACATTTGTTATTCTCGTGGTGTTTTGTCTGATGATTGGTCTGTTTCTGTGTGTGTTGCGTTTCGGTGTTGTGTCGTTGTTCTCCTCTTATATTTAATGCGTTTCACTCGGTTTTGGTTTGTTACCCCGATTTTGTTTTTTGTCCATGGATTTATGAGTTTTGAACAGCGGTATACTACTGTTGCCTTTATTTATCTTTCTTTTAGATATGTTAAAATAGAAAAAAAGGTTTGTTACAGCAATTCAATATGATAATAACGAATATTTAAATACGTTTTCTGTTTAATAAATGAATAGTTGTTCAAAGAAACGCTACTCTGGCAATATGATTGAAGCTTCTTCCATAGACGACGAGGTTTTTTTTAACGAACTTGACTACCCTTGAGCGAACTGCACGTCGGTAAAAGCTACCGGGATAGTTTTTATGTTTCAAAATCATACCAAAAGCTGGGGTGATGTCATGTGCTCTGGAAAGGTGAGCAAATCATAATCCATATCATACAACTGTCGATTTGCTCATGTAAGGACGAAGCCGGTGGTAAGTCTTTTTCAGAAAGGCACATTCAAGGGAATGAACGGGATTATGGTGACAAGTTTATTCGAATTCAATCAACCGCTAGGCACTGTATATATTTTCTTATCTTCAATCCACCACTTTCTACATGAGAAAATCTCAGTACCAAGTTAGGAATATGACTGTTGTTGTCCATACGTATGATGTATTTTATCCTGTGATTTTGCCTAGGGATTAGGGACTTTCCGTTTTGAATTTTCCAAGGAGTGCAGAATTTTTGTGATTTTACTTTTTACCGAACAGCCATGTGCATTTGTTTATAACCTATTAAGTATAGCTAAAACTAATTATCAATACAATATATGGATAAAAAAGTAAAACCACAAAAATACTGAACTCCGAGGAAAATTCAAAACGGAAAGTCCGTAATCAAATGAAAAAACACATTAAACAAATGGACAACAAATGTCATATTCCTGACTAGGTACAGGCGTTTTTACACTTTTTCCGTGGTGCATGAGTATTTAAAAGTAACAAATAGTGCTAAAACTGAATTTAAATGAAATTTATTTGTTTTTGCATCGTGCTACCTCAAACAGATAACATGATTCTATCACAATATGATTGAATATTATATATTGTATTGAAGTAATATACTTGAAGATTTATATTGTGTGATGTTGTGTCAACTGGAGGTGACATATTTGCGTAGAAAACTATACTTTACAGGTTTTGGCTACTACAAAATATTATAATTTCATATTTATTGCACTTAACATGTTGTTTTGGAAAGCTTGTTCTCTACTCTTGTGTTTTTGTTGGTATCTTGTATTAGAATGTATTTCGTTTCAATTGACATTTGCAGGTATTTGCAAACAATATAGTTAAAATGTGTTACGTAATCTAGATATAATGATTAAATTGTACCAGAATGATGTAAAGAAGTTATCTAAACAAGGTTCCAAGAAATTAACCGATTGTTACCTACCGAAAAAGACTGATTACCGGGTTTGTACTAAAATGAGCAACACGACATGAGAAACAGGAAATGTGTACACATCCGGAGCACCTTAGATCATATCAAGTTTCTGATGGGGTTACATTGCTCAGTCTTGTTTGTCTGTTATTTTTTTTACAGGCATGGCGTTGTCTGTTTATTTTCGACTTATGAGTTTGGGCGTCCCTTCGATATCGTTCGCCTCTCATTCACAGATATAAATCGTCTACTAGCAGTTTTACAGTCCACGCGGTAAAACATCGTAGAAAAATTGTTATAATTCTATATGTCTACATTAGATCCACCAGTTATATTTGAATCAAGATAGTTATAGGCCGACACAATTACAAAGTTTATGATTGATTAAATTTTATACGTCTACATTAGACCCACAAGTGATATTTGTAACAGCACATGTATAGGCCAAATCAATAACGATGGTTATCAGGACTGAAAGGAACAAAAGTATGGCGTTTTATTTCTATGACATAAAAGAAGGAATACACACACAAACCTGTTGTCATTGGTCGAAGAACAACTTATACTGACATGATTTAACAAACTTTACTTAAATTGTCGATTTATAAATTTTTGAAATTATTATGAAACTAAGGTTTCAACTCCCTCAGGCAAAGTTGGCTTTAGACGAATTTGGCTATTTATTTTAGGTATTTTTGACATATAGCTCTTCAACGATTTTCGGTACTTATACATCTTCGGATTTCAAATGTTTGGCTTTAGGCGTTCCTGATGAAGGTAAATCCAGAGAAGCGCTTCGGACGCAATAAATTATAAAACGTGTTGTTTTCCATTTTTTATAAAATGATGACCAAAAAAAAAACACACAGTGAAAGGACAATCAACAGTCAACAAGACATTAAACGAAAACCAAACCTGACCAAAAACATTGATTCTTCGCCTGCTGTTATTTAACCAAAGTTAACAATAAAACACAGCTTTATACAACTACATTTATTGTTTTCCATTTTCCAGTTTGTTGTTGTACCAATTAGTCATTCACAGATTCGTGACAATCGCATCCAATATCAGTGACATATTAAATTGTTGATCTTTTACCGTCTGTAGCCCTGTTAACCACGTGCTTTTCGATGTATCATAGAACAGGTCGAGGGAATTCAAGGACCAGGGAATTGATTCTGTTTTGAGTGCATTTACAAAGTATTTGCAAAAATCAATTACTTCCGTCTGGTTTAAGGTTCCACTTTTATTGTCGACTGCTGACCAAGCTCCCCAGTAAACCGGAAGCCCTGAAGTTGTTTTATTATTGGTTGCATCATCAATATTTTTATCTACAATAACTTTGCCAATTTTGATGCCATCATCTTCCCAACATCTAGGTGGAGAGCTAGAACATTTTTCATCTTCATATTGATTTTGTGGTCCAGAAGCATATGTATTAGTTTCCACCATTACATATTCATCATCTTTGATGGGTGATGCTAGCATTATAACTCGGTTCTTATTGTTTCCACCAGAATTACGAATTATCTTTACTGCTGCTTCAGTCCAATCGGCAAATAAGCTAAAAGAAAGTCCATAGTCTTTGTCCTTCAATTGTGTAGCAACATCTGTCCACCATTGCAAATAGTCCAGTTGATTTGCTGCCGTGGCATTGCCTTCCATTTCGGTATAGATCCAAGAAATGACAGGTGTGACACCAACGTCAAGACAATCGTCTACAACTGTCTCTAAATTGGTTAACAATACTGTCATGTTCAAACCCTCAAGATTAGCTGTGCATGGTATTCTTAAGTTCCTGAATCCTTTAGCGTAAACATCCTTAACATTTTGTTTATCATAGACATTGTCAAAATTTAGAGTATTGAAATAATTTGTGGAAAATCCTTGTTTCAGCACTTTAGCATACGCCGATGGTGTTATTGGAGTTGCTGAACCTAATATTACTTCAACAGTACAGATGCAAATGAGCAGTAAAGAAAACATTGCCATTTTTGTTAAACTTCCTGTTTGTTATACCAGTCTATAAAAAGAATATATAGCATGGTAAAAATTTGTAAAACGACAAAGTAAAATCAATAGTTGTGTAAGGATAAAAAAGTTAACCGTGTATACAGTTATTTTTCAATTGGAAATTATTTGACTAAGACGTATGTTAGGTTAACAATATCGATGAAGGAAAAAATAATTTGGTATTGCAAATTAGTTCACGCATTTCATCTTTTGAAATATGCTTCACTTACATGCAACGAAGATATGTGAGAGGCGTATTACAAATCTTCTACAAATGTTAAAATAATCAGTGGATTTATATTTATTTGGCACTTTTAGAAATTTTGGGTCCTCAATGATCTCCAACTTTATATTTGTTTGGCTTTTTAACTGTTTTGATCTGAGCGTCACTGGTGAGTTTTATGTATACGAAACACGCGTACGGCGTATACTTATAACCCTGGCACCTTTGATAACTGTTATAAGCATGTTTGCCCATTAAAAATAAAGAGAGATGCCCAGCAGTCTTCACTACATAAACCAATGAAGACAGAGCAATCTGGCGCCTATCAAAACAAGAAATAATCGTAGATGTACATGGATAGTAAACTATTTGGATAACCAAAATATAAATATTGTTTTTGTTAATATCCAAAATGTAGAAAAATGATCTTATATAAAACATGTCAAATACATTGATCTTCATTTAAAACTTAAAAAACTAATTAAAAAAGGTCATGTGTATTAGAACATATGTTTTCATAACTTTTGTTTAGATATCAAATCAGTAAAATTCTGGCACGTTCAAATAAATTGATAAATACATATATAAAAAAAGAAGATGTGGTATGATTGCCAATGAGGCAAATCTCCACAAGAGACCAAATGACGCAGAAATTAACAACTACATGTCACCGTACTGCCTTCAACAATGAGCAAATCCCATACCGCATAGTCAGCTATAAAAGTTTACTTGTAACTTACCACTTTGCAACTGCTACTAGTATCCTTATAAGAAACACACAGGGTTATATACTATACGACAGCTCTTTATATATTAAATAGATATGACATTTAACCCAAAAATTCACCTTTGATATATACAGTCTAAGAAATATCCTTAATGCAACTATAACAGATGATTAATAATTATAAGGTCAACTATGAAACAAACAACACAGAAATGGTTATTTAATTCTATAAATGTCTAGTTGAAGAAAGGAATGCATCACTAATTAGAAGGCGTGTAGGGTTTTGTTAACGTTATTTTATCAAGCCTTTTATATTAAGAATACACACGTATGATCAAGATATATAATTAATTGTTGATTTCATTCAATTAAGCATAAGATATGATTTACCATGAACAATGAAAAAGAAGGTGTTTTTATTTTTAATAACATGCCTATCGTTGTAGAAAATGTAATTATTTTCGATCACTGTGTTCTAAAGACCTAACTATCAATAAGAAGTGCAATGCTTCAATTAAATTCTAAAAATTCTCCACAATCAGACCTGAGTTAGTGAGAGCTCGAATTTTGATTCTAATCGCACCAAATACTACTAGATGTTCTTTTTCTTTTAGTTGCATTAATTAATATCCGATGTTTTGTCCACTGCATATACAAATGCTTGCTGCTCTTTTTAAATGCAATATTTGCATTTGATTGATATCCTTGTTGAATGATATCCTTCTTATAGATTCTTGGATTGTGAACAATTGGTATTGAAAAAAAACAATTACCGAATTCTGATGAGGAAAAATTCAAAACGGAAGATCCGTAATCAAATTGCAAAATCAAAAGCTCAAACACATGATACAAATTTACAACAACTGTCATACCCTAACTTGGTACAAACATTTTCGTACGTTGAAAATGGTGAATTAAACCTGGTTTTATAGCTAGTAGAGGTATCCTGCTGGTAGACAGTCTTCTCGGGTCTATAATTCTCATGGAACAGAAATAAGTCCCTTTATATATATATAAGATTCACAGTGAAGAAATATTCGGACATATAATATTTTACTGTAAGATAAATTTGATTTTTTTTTGTGCCTGATTGAATATAGGGTATACAATATTTTACCAAATAGTCACAGGTATTATAGCACTGTTTAATTTCTCAAGTAAGGAGTATGTTAATTAAGTAGGTCGTTTGTACGCTTGTTGACGTAAGTGTTTGCTGCACTTTTAGGTGTTCCTGTTGTTCCTTTTCCCCTCTTACAGTTGGTGTGTTTCTCTCAGTTTTAGTTGGAAACCAGAACTTGTTTTCTCTCAATCGATTTATTGATGTTGTCTTTATTTATTCAGAAATTTAAAAAAAAACTCGGTAAAGAGGAATGTATAAAAGTTGACATTATAATAGATACTAGAGTGTTCGATAATCGTTATTTCGGCAAAATAAAACTTTGGCCATTCTAGCATGTTGATAGATGCATCAGTTTAATTTGAAAAGTCCATAAAAAAAACCATAATCAAACCATCAACTTAATCAACCGACTGAAATACAACTGCTATATTTCGAACTTGGAACATGCATTATCTGGAGAAAACATGGGGGTTGTGAAATCTGGTGTCATAGCTAGCTAGATTTCCCACTTGTATGACAGTTGAATAAAGTTCTATTATATTGATAAACACGAGTCAGCAACCAAATCAGACTTAACCGGGTTCTTGACAATATTTAAATAATAAAATTATTTTGCTTTCACATTACAATCAGACTAATGAGCTAATGATGAATAAAAAGAATAATTTATACTGATGCAGAATTGGATTATGGGAAAAAAATATCATCTGTCAGCATTATTCTATGAATAGCGAGAAACCATAGTGACAGATATTGTAAAAGATAAATAATTTAATGAATGATTTTATCAGCCGTTATTCGTAATCGTAATGAAATGGTTTCTTCTTTAGATAGAAAATTACCAATAATGATTAAACTAAATATGTTTTTTTAATTGCTTGGAGCAACTTTCTACTGCATATTGAATAGTAAGACTGTTTATAGATGCAGTGCAGTCGACATTTCTGAACCATTTTTCGTATAACAACTTACTTAGAGAACGTCAAAAACTATATTTATATATATCTGTTTCCAAAAATTAATAGTTATTTCGTTTGATCAAGAAGATGTTACAACGTCCAAACAAATTGGTGAATAATTGTCTAAATAGATAAAAGCAGATGTTGAATAAGTGCCAATAAACAAGTCCCCATACAAGTCCAATTTGTAAAAGTACAAGTTATATATTACGAAACATGGCTTTTTTATGAGAAGACAAGAATGAAAAACAAATCTTAAGTTTTTGTTAAACAACATAGTTTATGAAAACAACTAAATGCGATCACCTTACTCATAACAGATGCAAAAGAGGGACAGTCAAACTCATAAATCTAAAAAAAAATTGACAACGCCTTGGCTAAAAATGAAAAAGACAAACAGACATACAATAGTACACATGACACAACATAGAAAACTAAAGAATAAACAATTCGAACCCCACCAAAAACTAGGGGTGATCTCAGGTGCTCAGGAAGGGTAAGCAGATCCTGCTCCACATGTGGCACCCGTCCTGTGCAACACATAATAAGAGTCTAATAGATATTCTAAAAGAAAGTGTTAATTCATGCGTGTCGTCTGTTATTTGCATATCGTAATCTGTAATCTTATTCAACATAGTTTACAACTGGGTATATCTTACTCGACCAGCCATGACTGTTACTGGCAATACACCTTATATCTGTCATCTCCATCTTGTTTGCGGGCTTATTTTGGTAAAACTTCTCTTGTTAAATAATTGAAGGTTTCATAGCAGATATACAACGGACGCCATCACGCGTTTGTTGACTGTTATGGACATCTGTTTCACAGATGATATCGGATATTTTCCTTATGTACTAACTACAATCCTGTTCCCTTTTCACGGATGTGACCTACCGAGTTTTACTATTTACACCTATTAGTGACATTTTAACCTATTGAGTCTCTTTGTATTGTTCAATTCGTATAAATCGTTGTCAATTTAATGGAATTTGATGCGACTGATATACAAGTTATATATAGATGTTTAGCTAGCTTTAAAACAAAGTCCAATCCAACGTCTTCTACATAAGAAAATGCTTTTACCAAGTCAGGAATATGTCAGTTGTTATCTATTCGTTTCATCTGTTTGAGCTTTTGATTTTGTCATTTGAATACGGACTTTCCATTGTGAATTTTCCTCGTTTTTTTATATTTTCTATGACAATTGGGTTCCTCAATTACGTTAAATAATATAAAAAAACTTAACATGAAGCTATAATATGATTTATTGTACTAAAAAAGGATATTTATTACACTATAAAATTGAAATTGTTTTCCCTGAGAAGGATGCGTGAAATATAACAAAGGATATTCAAACTTAAAAGTCGAAAACAAACTAATAACGCCTAGGAAAAAAATACAATAAAAACCAAAAGACAAACAACGGTATTCAAAACACAATATTGAACACTAAATAGTTATCAAAGGTACCAGGATTATAATTTAATACGCCAGACGCGCGTTCCGACTTCAAAAGACTCATCAGTGACGCCCATATCAAAGCCGTAGACTGACCAACACGAGACACATCAACACAGTGGGTGATCTATGTGTTTACGACGTTTAAGCCGATCCAGAGCCACATATACTAGTAATTCGATATTTGAGAATCATCTAATATAATAATTCTCCGACCTATGAAAGCTATACTTATGACTTATACTAGTCTTGTGCGTTTACTTGAAACAATGAAAATAACAGGATTAGATAATGTTGAGTTGCATATTGATTGTAAAGGTAATAAAAGCAAAGGAAACACATTGTGATATTGTTTTTCAATTAGCTACATATAAATTAAGTCGAAAGTAAATTACCGATGTTCATAACCCATATAAACCGCTTACCAATAAATATGCATGTAAATAATAGGACTACCTGATGTGCAAAACAATATAATATAATTTGGATGTAACGTGTCTTTCGAATAGCTGACAGTGTTAGGTGTATCAGCTCATACACATATTTTAGTCATGTGACCGTGACGTCATTAGCGTTTTTCATTTTTTACTTCGGCTTGAAATGAAATTTAAAGAAATAACTATTTTTTTCCTGTCGATTTAAAATAACATAATAAATGTGGTGCACAATTTAAAATAACACTCTTAACATTTTTTACTTTAATTCTTCATAGACACACAAAATATCACAGTCATTCCTTTATATTGCTATCCAAGTTTTTCGCAGTAATTCACCAATATTTTCTTATCATTCAATGTAAGTCTGCAGCCACTTGTATTGCCATGCAAGAAAATGTTGAACTTTCAGATGATTGACATAGTTATTTCTTTTCAATTTTGATATATAACACACTTCCTCCATACATCAATATTGAAAATATTTACTAGCGTATTAATAAGTTATAATAAGATCAATTATTATTTCAGTTCAACTACCACGTTGTCAAGATAAGAATTATTTGACATTTAAATGATTACGAATTTATTTATGAAAATAATTAATATTTAATATTTTTTGATAATTAACATTTGTTCATGATTTTACTATTTTTTGTTTGGTGATGTTGTACCGTTTTGTGTACTGCTTATTGTATAATATATGTTATAGTGTACTGTATTACACCTATATGACCCACCACCTCGTAAAAAGTAAAATCACAAAAATACTGAACTCAGAGGAAAATCAATTTGGAAAGTCCATAATCACATGGCAAAATCAAAAAACAAAACGCATCAAAAACGAATGGACAAGAACTGTCATTTTCCTGACTTGGTACAGGCATTTTCAAATGTAGAAACTGGTGGATTAAACCTGGTTCTATAGCGCTAACCCTCTCACTTTAATAACAGTCTCATCAAATTCCGTTACATTTACATGATGCGTTAAAAATACAGTCACAATTAATAAAATAGTCAAAATATGGGTACACCAGTCATCATCGTATAACAATTTTAAAAGGAACAGTTTAACAGGACACAAAAACATCTACTATCTACGAACACATGGATTAATTTGAGTGTCTGACGTCAGAAAAATTATATAAGTCACATAAATTTGTCGTTCAATGTGCATACAAACAATTTAAAAATTTTCATAGGTAATGTACGCATACAGGGTTAAAAAATCAAAAGTACGTAAGAATAAATTACAGAAATAGACCGAGATTCAAACTAGTCCAAAAGTTATACATAGAATTTATGAGAATCCAAAACATTTTAAAAGGAACAATTTAACAGGACACAAAAACATCTACTATCTACGAACACATGGATTGATTTGAGTGTCTGACGTCAGAAAAATTATATACGTCACATAAATTTGTCGTTCAATGTGCATACAATAGTTATCAAAAGTACTAGGATTATAAACAAATTTAAAATTTACATAGGCAATGAACGCATACAGGGTTAAAAAATCAAAAGTATGTCAGAATAAATTACAGAAATAGACCGAGATTCAAACTAGTCCAAAAGTTATACATAGAATTTATGAGAATCCAAAACTTTTTGAAGGGAACAATTTAACGGGACACAAAAACATCTACTATCTACGAACACATGGATTGATTTGAGTGTCTTGACGTCAGAAAAATTATATACGTCACATAAATTTGTCGTTCGATGTGCATACAAACAATTTTAAAATTTTCATAGGTAATGTACGCATACAGGGTTAAAAAATCAAAAGTATGTAAGAATAAATTACAGAAATAGACCGAGATTCAAACTAGTCCAAAAGTTATACATAGAATTTATGAGAATCCAAAAATTGTTAATTCCACTACGCCATTGATTGATTTTGACGTTTGTGGTTCAACGTATATAGTAATTCATAATAGAAATATATCATAATGACATATTATAGACAAATATCATACTGACGGGATCTTTTAAAGAACAGAGTCACGTTATAAGCACAAAAGAAGTACAAAGAGTCACATATACAAAACAAATCACAAAAAAATGAAAGCCAATACAAACACATTGACGAGATGTATAAGTACCGAGCCACGTCAAACGGATATCACATAAAACCATTCAACAGTAAAAGTAATCTTAATAATAGATCAAAAACAAATAAAAGAACAATAAAACATGTTGTTAAGATGATACACCACATCAGTACGCAGAATCTATACATCAAGACCATCGTGCATTATTTGAGAAGTTGATACGGAATATTTATCAACAAGGTCTTGGTACCTTTCGATGAACTTTTTTAGAAAAAGGACGAGACGTTCTTTGACATACCCCTGGTTCATCAACTTTCTACTCAGACACTGATGACGTTTTACAAAGTCTGAGTAGGAGCTGCAAGCTCTTGAATATGGAATAAGTTGGGAAATGTATATCCCATATGCAGGTGAAGTTGGTATATTGCTACTAAGGTGGGGGAAATTTATAATTTCGAAATTAAAATCGTCTCGTTTGTCATAGATTCTGGTACTGAGATGACTGTGTAAGTCAAATTCGAGATATAAGTCTAAAAATGAGGCGGAGGAAGCCGTGTCTGTTGTTTCTTTAATCTCGAGTTCTGGGGGATATATTAATGGAACCCAATCAGAAAAGTTCGGATTGTTTAAGGAAAGAACATCATCAATATATCTGAAAGTGAAATTAAATAATCTGGCTTCTTTGATCCTCTTGTTTTTTACAAGTGTCTGGAGGAACTCCGATTCATATGAAAATAAGAAAAGGTCGGCAAGAAGAGGCGCACAGTTTGTTCCCATAGGAATGCCGACAACTTGTTGGAAAAGTCTACCTCCAAACTCAACAAATATGTTGTCGATAAGAAACTCCAGCATACTGACTACTTGTTCTTCTGTGTAGCATGATTTACCTTTTTGTTTGTCACTATTAACGAAATATGCTTTATGAAATCCCAAAGTAATAAATTTATAGCGTATGCTACCATTTTTATGTTGAAAGGCATTGTGGATAATTTCTTTTAGGCGATTTTTCAATTTTACATGGGGAATGTTGGTATACAGGGTTGAAAAATCAAAAGTTGTGATGGAACTTATTTCAGAAAGAGACCGAGATTTGAAATTGTCTAGAAGTTCTTTAGAATTTTTAAGAATCCACATATGGTTAATACCACTACGCGAGTAAACAGTTTCACAGTATTTCTGAAGACCCTCTTTCACTGCGGACAAAATTTTAGTCAATCTAATAGACAATTCTTTAGTGGAACATGAAGATGAGCCAGCAATATACCGTTGTTTGTATGGAATTTTATGAAGCTTTGGTATCCAATACAAACAAGGTAAGTCCTCCGATTTGGTGTTCAATGTAATGTTTATTGAAGCCATGAAGGACTTATGATTTGCTAAAATCTCATCCTTGTCAAATGATATGTCTTTGTATGTGGGATTACCTGAGTGCTCCGTTATATCCAATTCTTTTACAAGACATTCGTAGTAATACGATTTGCATACAAAGACAATATTATTTGAAGCTTTGTCCGCAGGAACAACAACATACTTATCATGAAGAGTTGATAGACATTTCATGACCTCTTTGTCTCTGAAAACGGACTTTGTTCGATCGTTCACACAGTTTTTCAACTTGTGAATGCGACGTTTTATCAGAGACCTGATAGTTTTAACCCATTCTGACAAAGTGTCCAGTTCAACTTCTTCTCGCTTAGCATATGCTCTGGCGTAGTCCTCAATAGAATCCATAATTATTTTGAAGTTATGGTTCCAATTGATGTGTTGGTGTTCTCTAAACTTAGGACCATGAGAAATCACCTTTCGGAGATTTTCATGTTGAATTATATTTAGATCCCCAGTTATAACATGACCAGAGGGGCTGTAATTATAAGGCGAGTGGGAACAGTCACATGTCTGAGGGTTTTTAAGGTATTGTTCTAAGTCAAGGTCCTGCAATGCCTGTTTATAGTTAAATATTTTAGGTGCAATGGTTTTGGTGTAACTGTAGGATACAATAGGAACAGACTGATTTTGAAAATAAATAGGAATTTTAGATGTTACCTCCTTGTGATGTAGAACGTTGCAGATATTGATTGCATCGATTCCTCTATTGGCAAAATCAACAGGAAGGAATCTCCTCTTTTCTTCATGCAAATATTCAGATCTTACTGGTTTGAAAAGACGGAAAAGAGCTACATCACAAATAATACTGACTAGTCTGTATATTGCAGAAAATGTATTGGTGCCTCCTTTGTCAAGTGCATACTCTCTCAAACGTTTAAGAAAATTAACTGGCAGTGAAAAGAGAATAGTTCTTATGTAATGTAACCCTAGTGGATGATGAAGATGTGAAAGAAGGTCATCAAAGCTCCCAGATGGTGATCTAGATTTGGAAGACTTTTTTACATTAGGCCGATGGTAATGTTTTTGCCCATGACTACGTTGTTGTCGTAAGGTAGTATTAAATAAACCCATTACATTTAGATTTGTCTTTAACTTATATTCAAACATTTAATACTCACCTCATGTACAATTGGCTGAAAACTGTGTACACCAGATGCAAGTTGACAAAAGACTCATCAGTGACGTTGGAATCAAAACAGGTACAAATGCAAAATAAACAACAACAAAAAGTTGAAGAGTATTTTGCACGCAAAACTCCATAAGGTTTTGTCAAAAACATTACTTCATATCTTCGCAATAAAGAACACTTCTAGAAAGGGACTTGTGAACATCTTATTCTAAAGAATGCAATAACACAATTGTTATGATAGTGAAATTATTCAGTCTATATACTGTGATACATTATTATTTAATTGATCACTAAATCCTGATCGTGGCAAATATACTTTAATGTTAACAAAATGTGAAAGGAGACACATCAATTTCAATTCAAAACTATCTATGCTTTCATCACATGGGTACTTATATTGTTATGCAATTATATATATGCTAAACTTAGTCTTTAAATTAACGCAGGAAGCTCCAATATTCTATCTCTTTGCTCAAGTAGGTTTTAAAATTATTTTACTCTACTGTTTACATCATTTAAAAGCATACTTTCCCTAAAAAAGTCATTTTCATTATCAATATTTTTATTTCTCTCTATATATTCTATTTGTACCAATAAAAATTACTCAAGAAATAATCAAATCAATTGTCTTCAAAAGATAAAAATATAGTTTACAATCTCGAACCTTGAAAGCTTGAAAGCTTGAATCTAATTACTCTGTTTGCTCTTTTCGATCGTATAATGAGAAATGATCTTTTGTAGCATGATGTCGAATATGACCTTAGCATTGTCACCAAAATATGATTTATGCATTCTTTTCATAATTTTGCCTTGAAAATTTCGTGTTCTGTGTAATAAACATGTTTTTGTTTGAGCTGATAAAGCCTCCAGCAGTATTGAGTAAATATATCACTATTTTAAATAAGTTGCACATTTCATAATAGTACATTTTATTACACTATACTCTAAAACCTCAGAAAACATTTCACGCGGATTGAATGTTAAAGATACACCAATCCTTTGGAGACAGAATGATGCAAATTCTACCTTTTATTTGTCTACTTGAGATATTCAACAATAATCAAACACAAACAAACTGCACATTTTGCTATAAAAGGCACCGAAATAACAAAATGTAAAACAACTACAATCACAATCACGATCACAAATGACAGCTATTGAATATTCTAAGATTCTTTCAACTACTTGCAATGCAAGAAGCATGTAACACTATTGTGTGAAGAAATGTACTCTTGTTGAGGTATGAACTAGATATCAGATCCTAAGAATTCACATTTTCAATAGCTTCTTCTTTTCCCTTCCAATTAAATACAATTTAAACTTGTCATTTGATGAAGGACTATTCGTTTTAAATTTTCCTCGGAGTTCAGTATTTTTGTGATTTTACTTTTTTTAAATTTTTTTTCACTATCTCTCTATATTTTTATTTGTTCGATTTAAATTTTTGTTTAGCCTTAGAGTTGTTCACTGATGAGTTTTCACTGGACTCCTGAAAATTGGTCTGGAAACTCCATTTCATTTAGTTCAAATACGTAACTAAGCATTGATGCTCAAATGATCAGAATTGTTTCTGTAAAAACAAGGGCATTAATTCAAGTAAAGTCACGTCCAACTAAAGGTGGCACGGTAGTATTTCCTGACCCATTAGGGATACTGATAGCCTTTTTAGAATTTTCACCACTTTCTATCACTGCGAAAAATTCTAAATTCACAGTTAACAGAAGTAATTTCATTTTCCTATTCAAAATTCAAAAATGAATTTGAATACGTATCATGACCGTTTTGCTCTCTTTAAAAACTTAAGGCCACTAGTGCTTTTACGTCTTTTATCGTGCATTGAATACAAATTTTTCGAAAAATCACAAAAAATCCCTTTCATCTATATGTAAAATATTTCATATTTTTTTACACGAGATTCGTCCCTCAGTTTAGGAAAGTATATTCAGTTGATACTGCATATTTTATCCAATCACATTGTTCAGATGCATTGACTTTAAAAGAAGGGTACACAAAAGAGCCACCAAAATTCTGGAAAGCAAATACTATCGTGCTACCTAAAAGTCTACATACAAAGACATGTATCTTATTTGAAAATGTCCAGTACCAAGTCAGGAAAATTACAATTGTTATCTTATAGTTCGTTTCTTTGTGCGTTGCATTGTCGTTTGTTTTTTGTAGCACTTCAGTGTTACTGTTGTTGCGTTGTCTATCTCTTATAATTAATGTATTTCCCTCGGTATTAGTTTGTTACCCGGATTTGTTTTCTCTCAATAGATTTATGACTTTCAAACAGCGGTATACTACTATTGCCTTTATTTTTGTTCCTGACGTCGTCGACATCTTTCAAGGATAAGAACTCAGTTGACGAAATTCAAAGAAAAATCCAAAAATGAAAAGACATGTCAAATGGCAAAATCAAAAACTCAAATACACCAAACGTATGCAAAGAAAAATAAGTGTGAAATAAAAATTAGATTATGTGCTGCGGCCCATACGACAATGACGAATACCTACATAAATCAAATACTTTTTTAAAAAATTTTCAATCTTATGCAAGAGCACAAAGCTAACATAGAAACTCTTTTCATTCAACGAATTCTATGGTTGAATTGCTTCGAATGTGTGGTAATCCGCCGTTTCAGAATCTAATGCATTCTGGGTAAGATTTTCAAAAGTGTATACCAAAACGTCGAGATTGTTTGAAAACGCCAAAAAAACATGGAAATTCACCCAATGTCATGACGTTATTTTCATTTTCGGGTACGAACAATGCAATTACCCATATTCCTTTAGATTCATAAAAGGCCAATTCATATTTGACGTTACCAAAAAGATGGTAATGAAAAAAGAAATATAGGAGATCTGTGTTTAATACTGTAAACCAACTTATTTTCGCGAGCGATTTATTTTCGCGACTTTCGCGAGTAGAAAAATAACGCGAATATAAATCGTCGCGAATATGTCAATCTTTGATCTTTCCTTAATAAACCTCATCAAGTAAATCAGATAATCGAGAAATTAAAAATCCGCGAAGTGGTCAGGAAAGGGAAAAACGCGAAATAAAGCATCCGCGAAAATAAGTTGGTTTACAGTACTCGGGATAGTATGGAGTTTAACCATGTATATTAATAAAATTTGTATCTTTCTCCCTGGATTGTTTTTATGATTTTGATTATTAAGAAATGTTTTTTTTACGTCAACAATCATTCTATTATAGTATAACTTTTTTTACGTCAACAATCATTCTATTATAGTATAACCATGCAATCTGTTAAAATGTTAAGATTAAGGAAAAATAAAAGAGGCGGAATTTAAATCGGTCACATTCAAAACTGATAACCCCATGGAAAAAATGTCAAAATCGACAAATTTAAGAAATCTCATGCTCCGTGTCTAATGCATTCCTGTGAACATTGTGTTAATTTTGCGTATCAAACTATTAGGTAAAAGTATTCATTTGTAAAATGAACGAAAATCGTATATGTATGAATGCGTTATAATGATGGATTGGTATATCCACCGTTTCACATATTAAATGTTAAAATATTTGTAACGTTTTGGAATGAACAAAATTGCTAAACTGCTTCTGAAACAGATGATAGGTGTAATTGATTTAGTATATGAACACTGTTAACGATGTTCGGATACGCTATTTGACATACACAAAATGCTACAGTACCAAGATGACGTGTTCATAGATATCCTACACAATTATCACATTAACACCGAATCCCAAGTCGAATATATATACCGAGATAACGTTTTATAGATATTCTACAAAATGATCACCTTAAAACCGAATCTCAAGTCGAATGTGTAAAAGAAAAGTTTTTCGAAACTGACAAACTCAAACGAATACTCTATCATCCAATGGAACGAATTGAAGTTGCATATGATTGTCTAGGTACAGGCTTTTGTTCACAGAAAATGGTGTACAATTGTATGTTAAATCGGATGTAACGTTTATAATAGCTCTTCATCTTTTATATAAACTTTGGATTTCAAATATTTTGGCCACGAGCATCACTGAAGAGACATGTTTTTGTCGAAATGCGCATACGGTGCAGAAAAATTTGTACCGTTAATATTATTATAATTAAATAAACGAAATTGCAGTCGGTAAGTATTTTTTATTTAGAAAAAAACGGCTTGTATGGTCAGTACGTGGCAACTGATCTTTGGCAAATTCATAACTATTGTTCTCATCTTTCTATTGTAAATTTTAAAAAAAATCACTGTTTTGTAAATGAAATATAGATTTCCATCTTTCACCCAAAACGTGTTGTTTAATCAACGTTTGTGAAACGAAACAGATCGATTTAGTTATATTGGCATTAGATGGATTAAACTTTAAAGATTTGACACAAAACAAAAAATAACTACAAAGAACCATAAAAAAAAATTAGTCTACAGAACACAGAATAGAAAATTAAATGTATAATTCATTTTGAAAAAAAAAAGTGTTTTTCTTATTATGCATTAGCAGAGCAGTAAAACATAGTTTCCAGTCGCTAAACTCTTGATCGAGGATTTACATTTAACATTTATCAGTTGATCGGGATCAAAAGTTAAACATCCAACATGACAACGTATGAGAACATAAAAAATCCCATACACGAAAAGTAATGTTTGCCATGGGGTTGCAGCCATAGTATAAATAGATAAGACTTCACATAGCAAAACCTTAAAACAATTCAAACAAATTAAAAAATACTTTTATCATTGATAAAAGAAATCCTTCATCATACTGCAATAGTGTATACTGGGCGATCGGTACCATGTGATTGTCCTAAAGTAACTGTAATGTTCCAGTTTTAGAAAACTATTTATGAATTGAATATCGAGTGCTTCCAATTATTTTTAATATACAGTTTGCAGGCACTGTTATATTTCAATATCAAACATTATGAGATATTCGCTTATTGATAATTTTCATAAATCGAGTTTGAACCTAAAATATGCTCCTGTCTGTGTTTTGTCTGGTCCGTTCTATGACAAACTATAGATAGTACTAACACAATTACAGTCGATCAGATGGATCGAGTCATTTCAAACTAGTTAGTAGAATTGTTCAGAACGTGAACTATCACATACTTATCCCCGATTATGATTAGGATTGAGGTCTCACAAATATATGAATTGTCATTGATATGGTTATTTTTATAAATTTACTGTTTACAAATTTTTGATTTTTTTTTTTAAATACTTAGGCTTTTCTGTATCATGTATAGATTACCTTAGCTATATTTGGCAAAACATTTAGGAATTTTGGTTCTCAATGCTCTTCAACTTCGTACTTTATTTGGCATTTTTAACTTTTTTGGATTCGAGCGTCACTGATGAGTCTTTTGTAGACGAATCGCGCGGCTGGCGTATATATTAAATTTAGTCATGGTATCGATGATGAGTTTATTTAACCCGACTACTTTAAGTATGTGCTTGTAGAAAGTTTTTTTCTTTGTCATATCTGTTTTGTTTTGTTATTGATTTGTCAAATTTTAGGCAAATGTTATTTTTCCTTCTGTTTGAAATTGTTGAAACTTTTTTGTCATGAGGAGACTTTTTAACCATCAATATTGTATGGGTTGTGGTCATTATTGAATGTTGTGCAGCTTATTGTTTTAATCTAATCAGGAAGATAATTCAAAATAGTTGGAAACAATAAGCAAAAAACTAATAAAAAAAATATTTACAATTTCAAGTTGAAAGGTTTAAGACAATGTTAGTAGTTATCAAAGGTACCAGGATTATCATTAATACGCCAGACACGCGTTAGATGTTTCGTATATTTATAAGTCCCTGGCCAAGTTATATAAAAAAAAAAGACAGTTATGTGTTTGGGGACCATTTTTGTCTTTTTATCAGTGATCTGTTTGACCATATGGAATATATCTGTTAGACTCAGATCGACGGCCGTTCCAAGAATTGATGTCACTCTGCGAAACATTCTCTTATCAGGCACTAATAGACGTCTAATGTGACTTTATGAATCAGAAAACGACGTCTGATCGATGAAAGTCTACACTTATCGCGATGTCTATCAATTTCATTGAATTATTTATTTTTAAAATGGATGTCTGTTTACTTTATCTGTATCGTTTTGTCGTTTTGTGAAGTAGCTTACAAAAACTGTAACTGTTTTCCTATATTAGTATCAAAATAAAAACAACTGAAAATGACAATAAGACAATCATTGATATCAAATTGCATGTTCATTTATATTAACAATTTGTTGAAAGACGTTCAAATGCTCGACCTACCATCTCGTTTTCCTTTCTTTTTTAGATACATAAATGACATGTCGGTATAAATGTTCTCGTTTGAATTGTTTTACTATAAGTTATATGGTTCGCTAGTGAATCGTATAACGTATTTATCGGACGCTGGACTCTTTCTGAGGCGTTTTGTTGAAAAATAAACAATGAAACACAACAGCATAAATAGACGACGTCGCCATTAACGCGTCACGAAGCCCATATGAAATTTACTAAAACTATTATTATAAGCAATAACACTATACCTTCTCGTTTCACTTTTCACTCATATCAGAATAAAATAAGAATTTTAAGGAAACGCTTATCTATTTGACCTACTAGTCATGTTCCTTTTTCAGTTTATACGATTTCCTCGATTTTTATTTTCTTTTAGATTTATGAGATTTGATAAACAGTTAACTACTGTAAAAATAAAATATGAAAAAGTTAATTAGATTTACCTTTCCGAGGAGCACTGAATGTCAAGCAACCTTCGCAATTAAAAGAGGAGTAAAGATACCAGAGGAACAGTCCAACTCGAAAATAAACTGACAAACGCCATGGCTAAAAATGAAAAATACAAACAGACAAATAATAATACACAAGAAACAATATAGAAAAATAAAAAATGTGCTAGACGAAATCAAACTAAAAACTTGTTGTGATATAAGGTGCTCCGGAAGTATCATGTTATGTTGAATTACTACCATTATGTGAATGCCATTGTGTATTGCAAATAACTGAGGTTTGACTAACTTTTTAACAGCTTTTATTGTTCTGGTATGAAAGTGTTTTGATATTAATCATCTAGACATTTGATGTAGACAAACAGATGATTAAGGTTTTCATCCCGATGTAAGTACATTTTTAACTTGCTTGTGACGTTACTTTTGGTGTAACTTTTGGTTCATTTCAGTTCGACATTTGATAAATTCAGATTACCAATATTTGGTTACAACATCATATGAATTGTTTTTTTTGTAATCTTGATCTGCTTTCACACCAGTTGTGAACTGCATGTCTCCTTGGGAACGACTTGTCCGTCAACAAGTCCTCCCACTGGCTGTTGTACATTATTTCCCCCATGTAAAAGGGCAATATATTTGGGTTATTTAAGGGTGTTTTTATTTAAATCATTGTCGTTCTGATGGGTTTGATTTTTTTCTAATTCTACAAATATCTGTTGTTAATGCATGCGAAAGAAAAGGTAACTTTATAAATTCCAAAATGATGTTTTTTTTTTGTTTAATGTAATGTGCGTTTTTGACATAAATGAAATTTTAATGTGTTAATTCCCCAATAATAATTCTACAATCTAAACTAAAAAAAATATGAAGCATTTTGTGTGTTCAAGCATACCGTTTTCTCTTTCTTGCGTAAATTAAGACATAACTGTCTGGTGAAGGTTAACCAATATTTATTTTTATAGTTTGATTAACAGAATATATGTTTGTTACAGTCCCCGCTTCGATATTTATATATAAAGTCTTGGTTTTTTTTTGCTTGGTTTTCGTTCTTTGGTGTTTTTTTTTTATTGTTTAATATATAGGATGTATTATTATTGTGGGTAGCAAAACATGGACTGCGTCAGGTCTATAACAGGGAAATCACCAAAACAGTGACTTCATTTCAAACTATTAAAGAATTATTTTTTACTTGAACAATCATATCTATCAAAATAAATATAAATGGCGAACGTTGCGGTCCAGGTATGACATAAACAACGGTATCTTTCAAACGTACAAAAAAATATTAAACAATGAACGAAAAAAAAGATAAAACAGAGCAACCAACGACAGGCACAACCCCAAAACTTTAACATTATATAGTCTCATATGGACTTCAGATAGGAACTGAATGTCTGCGTCACAAATGACATGTGATATGATGCATAATTAATAAGTACCACTGCAGAGAGGCAACCTAAATGATGTACTACGTCACGGCCATGTGTCACCCATAATTGGTGTATGCAAAAACAAAGCAGAATATGAAATGAAAACGGCAAGAGAAACTTAAGGTGGTACCAAACACCTTCACTAAAATTAATTTGGCTCGTTTAATTTTCATAAAATTTTGACAAAGTATTAACTTTGACCCTTTGACAAAATTATAAAAATTTCTAAAAATTTAAACCAACCGTTTGATCAGAAAAATTACACTGGATCTGAGCGTCACTGATGATCGAGTCTTATGTAGACGAAACGCGCGTCTGGCGTATAAAATTATAATCCTGGTATTTTTGATAACTAGTTATATAGCACTTTGACAATCACTAATTTTGAACATTGAAAAGCTTAATATTCCTTTAACGACGCAACGTAATCAAAAGGTTTAACTGGTTTATTAGAGTTAACTCCCTGTAGTGTTAGATACCACCTTAACCCAATAAAACAGTGCTTGAGTTAAATAACCTTCCTCAACTTCTGTAAGCTCATGATGTTATATTAAAGTTCGTATTGACCATAGTTGGTTTAATTTTGGGGGAAACTTACTTTTTCCGATGATTTAGTCTTGTATAGAAAGCATTTAAACAACTAATTTCCCCGAAAAATTGTACTAATTAAAATCTTGAATTTGCTTATAACATTGCTCTTGCTTGATTGAGTACAAGGATTTCCTACCACAGATAAGGTAACCTGTTGGAAAAATGTTAATTCCGGAGTCAAAAGTCAGTTATATGAAAATGAACTATTCTGTACTGGTCTGGAACCTTTTGAATATTATCTATGTTTTATTTTGTAACCTTTCTGGTTACTCAATCACTTTAGTAAGAGTAAACGGAGATTTCGTATAAACGGCAATGAAACAACATAGTTAACAGAACAGTTCAATAGTATACCGTTATATTTAATCAATATTTCTTTACAGGCGTACAACATCTTGCATTTAATCAATTTGCAAGTTTGCCTGTTAAAATTAATCAATTCACATATTTTCAACAATTGCGTCCAATACGAGTGTCGTATTAAACTCCTGCCCTTTAATGGTTGATAGCTCTGATTTCCACTGGCTTGCCATGGTATCATAAAATTTGTCCAGGTCGTTCAAAGACCAAGGAATTGACGCATCTTTAAGACTTTGAACAAAATAGGTACTGAAATCAATTACTTCTGTTTGGTTTAATGTTCCTGATGTACTGTCAAATGGCATCCATGACCCCCAGACGATCTCAATACCATTTTCACTTGTAAAATTTGTTGCAATTGCAATGTTTTGGTCTAGAAGAGTTTTACCCATAGTATCACCATCACCTGTCCAACAGCTTGGAGGGGAACTCGTACACGAACCATTCTCAAATACGTTTTGTGGTCCTGATGCATATGTGTGGGCTTCTATCATCAAATAGGTATCATTCTGGTAAATTGTCGGGTCTATTTTTTGTAGGCCTTCTGCATATTTCTCAGGAGATGCAAGAATAAGAATACGTTTCTCGTTGTTTCCACCTGTTTCGCGGATGATTTCAATGACAGAACGAGTCCAATCATTATAGCTGGATGCGTTTTTACGTAGGCTGTTTTCTGCACCAATTTCATTAAATAGGTTAAATGATACTCTGTAATCTTTATCCTTCAATTGCATTGCAACAGCTTTCCACCAATCAAAGTAACCTTGTCGATATTCCTCGGTGGCATCGAGTGCTGCTGCTTGGTTTATCCAAGAAATATAAGGTGTAACATTAAGACTAAGGCAATCATCTACAACCGTCTCTAAATCAGCTAAAAAATCTGTCATATTTAAACCGTCAAGATCTTGTCTGCATCGTAATCTCAAGTTTGTGAATCCTCTTTCAGCAACATCTTCGACGTCCTTTTTATCGTAGACTTCATCAAAATTTAATTGTTCAAAATATGTGGTTGCAAATCCTTGTTTCAGCACAATTTTGTAATCCTGAGGTGAAATTGGACTGCTTGAACCAAATACTCCCTCTAGGCTAAAGGAGCACAGAACCACTAGCAAAAGCAAAACCATCTTGGTAGGGCGCTTGTCTGTCTTCTATCTCTGTGTGACTTTAAATCGGACACTATAGATAAAAAAAGACATTATTGTTGGATAGCAGAATTTACTCAAATAAAAAGTATCTTTAAAAAATAGTTTAAGTATGTACAAAGACAAAAGGCTAATTTGTGTCAGTATTTAACCACTCCTGAACCTTAAACATCATCATGCATTAATCCTCTATGTTAGTCCTCTCCCATGTGATATACTAGTATTTTAAGAATTTAGAAATGCATCAAAAAATAATAGAATGACAAATAACTCTAGCTTGCACATGATTTTGATGTCCTTGACAAGTAAAATCACAAAAATACTCCGAGGAAGATTCAAAACGGAAAGTCCCTAATTAAATCATAAAACACATCAAACAAAAGGACAACAACTGTCATATTCCTGAAATTTGCCTTTGATAGTTGATTAGTTATACAAAAAAAAGATAACATCACAAACATACTGAACTCAAAGAACAATCAAAACGGAAAGTCGTTAATCAAAGCACAAACAGATCAAACGAATAGATTACAACTGTCATATTCTTGACTAGGTACATAGATTTGCTTATGTAGAAAATGGTGGATTAAATCTGGTTTTGAAGCTAGCTAAAAGTTTTACTTGTATGACAGTCGCATCAAATTCCATTACACCGACAACGATGCATGAACAATACGAACAGTCACAATAGGTAAAAATTTCATAAATCCACCTCTATTCTTTACATCTTATACAAATAATGTTTGTGACCTCTATCAAGGGTAAATATCATAGGCAATTAAACAAAAACGTTATTGTAAGTAACAACTGCTATATATTCACACAAATGGCCTAGGAATATCGACAAGGTTATTTTACATATATATCTTTACATAAATACACAATATTTAATCAAGTAAAATTATTTCAAGGATTTACATGGTGCTTGTTCGTCTAGTGCAAATCGTTCAAATCGTTAAATTTTTTATTACAGTCACCAGTATGGATAACTTAAATTTGTTTTTTTATTGTATTTTTTATTTACAGTTTGACGTCCTGCACTGTTAAAAGTTTTTGCAAGAAAAGTGGGCATTTTGCCACATGTAGAGCAGAATCTGCTTACCCTTCCGGAGCACCTGAGATAACCCCTAGTTTTAGGTGGGGTTGGTGATGCTTATTCTATAGTTTTCTATGTTATGTCATGTGTACTATTTTTTGTCTTTTTCATTTTTAGCCATGGCATTGTCGATTTATTTTTGATTGGTGAGTTTGACTGTCCCCCTGGTATCTTTCGTCCCTCTTTGGTAACAGAAAATACAAATAAACTCAATTTTTACCTTAATAATTAAAAAACGAATTTTAAAAGAATTCGAGTCGGTAATTATCACAAAAATTCGTCTTCATTCAAAACTGTGCCATGAATAAGCTTACAATAGAAACCAGGATAGAGGTATTTAACGTAAGGGTATGTTCGGTCTACAAAAGACTCATCAGTTACACTCGAACCAATAAAGTAAGAGGTTTAAGAGCATAAAGAATTCAAAATTCCGAATACAAATACAGTAATCTATGATAAAATCATGTTAATTCTTATTTCTTACCTTGAAGACCGTACTTTGACCTATAATAGTTATTTTTTGCAAATTGTGACTTGGATGGTGAGTTGTTTCATTGGCACTCATACCACATCTCCTTTTATATACTAATGAACCAGGTCAACAAATTATTATTAATGTGTTCAACATAGTAAAATGTGTAAAACTCTTGAAATAAGCACAATACAGGATACGTTCTGATTATCTTACGGAATTGAAATGATGAATCAAATGGGTTAGTATGAAACAAGAAATAAGTAATTTAAAAAATACATTTAACTAACCCATTACGAAAGACATTAAAATACCCCATTAATGCATTCCAGTTAAAAAAAATGTTACAGAATAAAACATAATAGGCAAAGAAAGAATAGAGAATAATTGAGTCCTTAAAGAATGAATGCCAAAATTACAATATAAGGTAAAATATACTGATTATTGTAAATGACAAAGTCCTGATCTAAATTTGTCATTTAAATACAGAAAAAGTTCCTTTTATAAAGATACAGAATAATGAGCGAGAAAAAAGGAATACAGAAACGTGGGACTCCTCACACATACTTTCCTAAAATGAATTGTACTTAGTCGAGAGTAAAAAGAATTTACTCACCGTTGTTTTAAGCCTACAACTTTAAATGTCCTGCAGAATCAGTGTACACGTTTGCACTTTTTTATTACTAAACTTTTTAAAAAAGCTTATAAATCCTTTATTGCAATCTATTAGTTAATATGTAATTATATGCGCTGTTCCGTATGATTTTGTGTATGTGGATGTTAAATTAGACATGAAGCAATAAGTTATAGAATGACACATATATCAGAAATGCACATTTTATATTATGCAATTCCAGGTTAAAAAGACATCAGTCAAAATTTGCAACTGGTGCAGTATAATTGGTTGCGTTTATTGCGAAAATTTGATCGTTGGCGAAAAAAGGCGTTATTTCCATTATGACTAATAACATTTCAGCTGGTACCCAACACGCTGGATTTTCATAAAATTTTAACAAAGTATTTACTTTGATACTTAAACAAAAATATAAAAATTTCAAACATTTTGATCCAACTATTATATCAGAAAAATTACACTGGTCATATAGCAGTTTGACAAACACCAATGTTGATCACTGAGAAGATTGATATTCCCTTTACAACACAACGTAATTAAAATGTTTAGCTAACTTTACAGAGTTATCTCCCTGTAGTGAAAGGTACCATCTTAAATTAAGAGTTTATGGTTCTAAAAAGTTATACTAAAAAATGTATCTTTTAGAAGTTTCAGTCTCGTTGAAATCTCGTTCTCGAATTATTCCCAAAACATGTGATTCAAGTGGAAAATATCAGTGAATTTAAAAAAAAAAACATTTACAATTAAACTTAACTCTGTGAATAAAAGAGTATTAAGAATGAGTAGGTTTTCAGTGATAAATCATTCAAATTTTATAACCAATCAAATCAGTCTCATTAGCCAAAATGTTAAAGGTAGATGAGAGGTACATGAAATAATTTTACCAAAAAACATGTACATTCCATACCTTTTTTTCTTTTCAATTTTCTTAGATATGTATTTTTCAATGATCTAAAACAAAGAAATTGAAATAATATGCTTTTGGTTCTAAATAAAAGGTAAAATACTAAATTGACAGCATGATAAATTTGACACGCGAAAAAAGAAAATAAGTCAAATTTATTCAGATTGGTACAATTCAACTTTTATTTTTTGTCTATCTGATGAGTTAAGCCCTTTTCAACTGATTTTTATAGTTCGTTCTTATGTTGTACTCTTATACCACTGTCCCAGGTTAGGAGAGGGTTGGGATCCCGCTAACATGTTTAACCCCGCCACATTATATATGTATGTGCCTGTCCCAAGTAAGGAGCCTGTAATTCAGTGGTTATCGTTTGTTAATGGGTTACATATTTGTTTTTCGTTCATTTTTTACACAAATAAGGCCATTAGTTTCTCGCTTGAATTGTTTAACATCGGTGCCTTTTATAGCTGACTATGCGGTATGGGCTTTGCTCATTGTTAAAGGGCGTACGTTGACCTATAATTGTTAATGTTTGTGTCATTTTGGTACTTTGTGGATAGTTGTCTCATTGGCAATCATACCACATCTTCTTTTTTATATAAGTGAAAGTATGGAATAAAATTGAGAATGGAAATGGGGAATGTGTCAAAGAGACAACAACCCGACTGTAGAAAAAAACAACAGCAGAAAGTCACCAACAGGTCTTCAATGTAGCGAGAAATTCCCGCACCCGGAGTCGTCCTTCAGCTAACCCCTTAACAAATATATACTAGTTCAGTGATAATGAACGCCATACTAATTTCCAAATTGTACACAAGAAACTAAAATTAAAATAATACAAGACTATCAAAGGCCAGAGGCTCCTGACTTGGGACCGGCGCAAAAAATGCGGCGGGATTAAACATGTTTGTGAGATCTCAACCCTTCCCCTATACCTCTAGCCAATGTAGAAAAGTAAACACATAACAATACGCACATTAAAATTCAGTTCAAGAAAAGTCCGAGTCTGATGTCAGAAGATTAAACCAAATAAAATAAACAAAATGACAATAATACATAAATAACAACAGACTACTAGCAGTTAACTGACATGCCAGCTCCAGACTTCAATTAAACTGACTGAAAGATTATGTTTTCATCATATGAACATCAGGCACAATCCTCCCCGTTAGGGGTTTAGTATCATACCATTATAACATATATGAGAAGAACATAACCCGTGTCATGCCAACAACTGTTTTTTAATAAATGTGTTTAGTTCTGACGAATGGACCATATAAGTGAATCAATATTAACGCCAAAAATGTTTAATTGTGGAACTTATTTTTTTTCATGAAGATTATCATAGCCTAAAAATGGGTACAAATTGATAAAAATAGGAAAGTCATTCAAATTTTGTAATTTCAAAAGGCCGTAGCAAAATGCAAGTGCACTGAAAAGCTTATTTATTCACCAATTACTTTTTGCAGTCATAATTGACAAAAAAAAACAGGTTAGAAAAAAGTGTGATTCTAGAAACGTTTGACTCCTCAGAGGTATTCAAAATATTTATGAACGAAAAATTATAAATGGCAAATAAAATCGTCTATTTCGAATGTTACAAGTTAAAATAAGTCATACACACCGAGATTAAGATTGTGAACGTCATATGCGTTGTTTGCTTTTACAAAAGAATCACCAGTGACGCTATAACTAAAAGGTTAAAAAGGCCAAACAAAGAATGAAGATGGAAAGCATTGAGGAATAAAAATGTCGGAAGTGTTCTTGAAAAATATAGATAGGTAATCTATTCCTGAGGTAGAAAAGCCTTAGTATTTAAAAAACTCAAAGGTAATATTTTCCTTGGGTAAAAAATCCCTAAAATTTGTCAAGAAGATCCGACTTACCGTTGTTATGAATTTACAACTGTTATTGTCCAGAAAAATCTGCGTTTGTACTCATCTTATGACTAAATCTCCTTATATATCATATAATTCCCACATTGAAATAAACGTTACATTTAATTAATATATATAAATGCCTTATACCGTATGATTCTGTTATCGAGCATGTTAATTTGAACATTAAATAAATTAAGAAGAAAACACATAATGCAGCAATGCACATTTTTATTTATGGCTTTTTTAGTTTGAATGGACAATAATGGTCGACACAAGCACCTGGTGCGTTAAAATGGGTACCGTTAAATGAAACTGAAACGAAATGTTTGGTCAAACCTTGAATAGGCGTTTAATGCCATCACGATTTTATATTTCTCAAAAGATGACTAAGAACATTTAAAGTACAAGTTTTATTGCACAGGATTCAAGGTTTTGAAAAAAAAATCCTCAGTGCTGTTGAGTTAAATATTCAAAGCCCAAAATATAATAAAGACGACATAAATCTATATCAAATATAAAGACAGAATCACAAAAATAATATACAGCAATAAGTGTGGCGGGATTAAATAGTTCGCAGTATGACCTGGGGCACTGGTGTTGTAGCACAATATGTGATAAAACTATAAAGATCGGTTGAAAATGGCTTAATAAGTTGTCAAACGTACCAGGATTTTAATTTAATACGCCAGACGCGCATTTCGTCTACACAAGACTCATCAGTGGCGCTCAGATCAAAACACTTAAAAAGCCAAGTAACAAATACAAAGTACACATAAACAAGTACAAAGTTGAAGAGCATTGAGAACCAAAAATTCCAAAACGTTGTACCAAATAAGGCTCAGGTAATCTACTCCTGGGATAAGAAAATCCTTAGTTTTTCCAAAAATTCAAAGTTTTGTAAACAGGAAATTTATGAGAATGACCATATAATTGATATACATGTCAACACCGTAGTGCTGACTACTAGATCGGGGACGAAACGTCCACCAGCAGTGGTATCGACTCAACACGTCAGATCGATTAAAAGCAAAACAGTAAGTAACAAGTATTTCATGTTTTCTTTCATATTTTGATAATATGTTCAAAGGATCGTTAACTTTGCCGTATCGTTTTTAAATTTCTGAGCTCTGTAAACAAATCAAGTTTCCGTAAACAATTAGGATGAACTTCCTCGTTTGAAATAAATTTCAACAGGTACAGCAAAAAATAGAAACCAAATCTTTGGTATCTATAGAACAATGTATTAAGGGTGTTGTTAAGTAATGTGTGGAAAAGTATTTCTAACGAAATAATACACATATTTGTACATCCAACATTCATGTTTCTATTATGATTTTGGTTGGATAATCTGTTATGTCTTAGCGTTTGTAAACCAAATAATTATAAAGTTTTCTTTCCATAACATCATTGTCATGAAAATTGTTTTGACGAGTATTGTGTAATAATTGTAGAAAGTTCGAGATTAACTGTTGTTACTGAAGCGCTGATATATTGTGATGTATGTCGTTGATGGAATATATTAGTTGAAATTATGCAGTTTGCATGTTGTGTCGACTTTTACATTATTTATTTGTACGCTTCTCACTGATGATTTTTTTTGTGTATGTTTGTGCTGTATGTCTGTCACGTAGGTTTGGCTATCCATAAAATCAGGTTCAACCTTTAAATTTCCTGTACCATGTCAGCAATGTGGCAGTTGTTATCAAATAGTTTTTGTATCATTTCTGAAATTGATACGATATATTTATCAACAAGGTCTTCTTATCCTCCGATTTACTTTTTAGATAAAAGACGAGACGATTTTTGACATAACCCTGGTTCATCAACTTTCTGTCCAGAAATGTTTATCGCATATGCAGGTGAATTTGATAGTAGTATATTGCAAAATAGGTGGGAACATCACCATTAAAAATAATGAGAAATAAGCAATAGGAAAAGAAAATCGAGAGATACCCGTGTAAAAATGAAATATATGAATAAAGGAAAGGATAATCATAAAAAGTAAAATCACAAAAATACTGAACAAAGAGGAAAATCAATTCGGAAAGTCCATAATCACATGGCAAAATCAAATAACAAAACACATCAAAAACGAATGGACAAGAACTGTCATATTCCTGACTTGGGACAGGCATTTTCAAATGTAGAAATAACCGTTATATTTGATTTCTGCAAAGCTTCATTTTGTAAACGTCGGAAGTATTAAAAAAGTGGTTTATCGGTATAATCAATTTGTCAGGATTTGTTTTGATTTATCTGGCTTGCGCTTAATCAATTTTCTGGATTTGTATCTAACTGTAGCCGGAATTTCTTCTTCCAGCTTTCTAATTGGGTCATTTGACTTGGTCTTCTGTGTTTTGAACTACAATAGTTTATGAATTGCATTATACGTATTCTTCAATTTAACGCTAAAATAACCAGAACCACATTTTGATGCATAGAAAAGAAACTTCGTACTGGGTACTAATGCCCCTGTTTCTATGAATATTCAACTGAACAAAGGATCAATACCAACAATCGTCACCATCGAGATCAACAACCTACTAGAGTCAAATGCGTGCAATTTGAAATAATGTAGAAATTGAATTAATTGAGTGAAAAAAATAGGTTTGTAACTGAAAACAGTGAAACAGATTGCTATATTCATGATATCAATTAATTCATATGCAGATTTCCGAAAGACTTTATTTACTTTTCATTTGTATATATACTGAGTGCCAATGAAAATGCAACACTTTTGTTTTTCAAAAAAATCTTATAATTTTTATTCTATTTATATGAAAACTTTGTATAGTTTGTTTAAAATGACTTTTATGACAATTGACGACAACTTTACGGTTGAGTGATTTTTGGAGCAAATGAGAAGTAAGGATTATTTTGAACGGACATAAACCGAGTTCATCGCTTTTCAACATACGCACCATTTTCACGATTTTGTCATTTAAAGCTTGGCTAATGTCATGAATTTTCCCGCCCTTATTTTAAGGAAACTGCAATAAACATCTGAGTAAATCCCAGGACTGTCTGACAACCAGCGACATGCAGTTTTGGGCATGATCCAATGAAGCCTTTCACTGCATACAATTACGAGAAGACTGAAGTTGTAGCCTCTACAATAACCCAAATCATCCACAAATTCAACCAAAATGGATCATTTAATGATAAGCGGCATCCCGGGTACAAAAAGCAAGACACGCTCAGCCAGACCGATACACTTGGTCTTAAACATATTCGATATTGACTCTGATGGGTGTACAAAGGTCACGAGAGTTCAATGGTGGTCACAGTAGATCCTTTGGAGCAATTTCAGTAAAGCACCATTTGCGCACTAATTGTTAAAGAGCACAAAAGTATTTCCTTAGTGACATCTAAGCGGACGTAAGACGTAAATATCGAATTCTGTAGACCAAAAATTATTCATTGTGTACCAAAAACCGTCGGTGGCGGTTACATAGACATTTGGCACCCATCTTGGCCAAAAATCATGTGTTTCGACCGATTATGGTCCGACCGAGCAAATGTCGCATCAGGTTGGACATGGTTTAGACGATGAAAACCACAACCAATATCATAAAGTCAGATTGAGTTTGATATGCGGGACAAGTGGAACAACATTCCTCGAGATCACATTAAACGTCCGGGATGATTAACTCCACGGTGCTGTCGAGATTGCGCTGCACAACGGAGTTGTAACATGTTTTGTTAGGACTGTAAGTTGATGAATCGACATTGAATGTTTCGTTTACCTATAGCGTCTAAAAGATGACAATGAAACATTTTTGTTTGATATCGATCTATTGTTAGGATTGTTAATTTTCAAAAACAATTAATTTTGAAAAATTATCATTTGTAATATAAATTTTATTTTTGAAAAACCAAGTGTTGCGTTTTCATTGGTACTCAGTATATAATTCAATTATATTTGAATAAAGGAAATTACAACGTATGTTATATGTTTCTAGAGAAATGAGGGGCCACTCCACCACTGACAAGTGGTGATCAGTATTTCGGTACTGACATGATTTAACAAAGTTTTTTTAATATTGTCCGGTTATAAATTTTCAAATTATTTAGAACTAAGGTTTTAACTTCCTCATGCAAAGTTGAATTTAGATGAATTTGGCTTTTTATTCTAGGTATTTTTGTCATATAGCTCTTCAGCGGTTTCGGTACTTTTACATCTTCGGATTTCAAATGTTTGGCTTTGAGCGTTCCTGATGAAAGTAAATCCAGAAAAGCGCTTCGACGCATAGAATTATTAAACGTGTCGTCTTCAATTTGTTAACTGTTGTTCAATAAACCGTTATTTATATTTAATGAAAATTTAGTATCAATGTTGAACCATACTCACTTTTTTCCAAATTGAATTGTTAAGTGCGTACTTCAACATGTATTTGCACTTTTAGGGCAACAAAAATTATAGTCATCATTATCTTGATTTGAAGAAGAACTTATCGCATTGCAGTTGATTTTAAGATCTGGACACAATGCGAAAAAATTGGCAAAATAGGTTACCGATGTCAAAATCTCATAAGGAAACTACAAATCAATGTTACAAGCAATAATTGAGTGAAAAGCAATAATTGAGTGAAAAGCAATAATTGAGTGAAAAGCAATAATTGAGTGAAAAGCAATAATTGAATGAAAAGCAATAATTGAGTGAAAAGCAAACTGAACCATCAAAGCCTCGATACCAGAAATCAGCAACCATAAGAATTAACGGTCAGTCAAAATGCCACATTCGGGAATTGGACTCAACTGATAAAATGACAGATAAGCGGACTTCTAAAGATCAAGACGGCAAAAACATTTTACCAGTCAACTAATTTGAGATGTGATCGTAAATTCATGTACTGTGGATTCGTTGGCTACAAATTTTCGTGGGTTTCGTTGGTACAGGTGAACCACGAATTTAAATGTTCATCATTTTCTATCAGGTTAAATGGAGATTTTTTGCAAACCACGATATTAAATATCCAAGAAAAGGCAAATTTTCGCAATCATCGAAAATTGGTACCCATGAAAAAAATGATTCCACAGTATTATTGGTATCCACATAACTCTATTGTATCAAGTTTGTACAAGGAAAACAACCCTGTTAACTATGTCCTACAATTTAAACATACAAGACACAAGTATAAGTTGAGATATCTATAAACACCATTTGATTGGGTAGAAGGTATCATGAGGTATGTAACTGCTTGGAAATTGAAAGAGTGTTGAAATAATCCCTTTTGATAAACATTCTAGTTTAAAATCCTTAATGATTCAATGTCAATATCGATCAAGATGCGAAGAATGCTATTAAGGTTTGGTAATATCATTAATGAAGTTCCCTTAGATATATGCAATGCAGGTGTTGAAGGCCGTACTTTAACCTATAATGGTTTACTTTTTAAATTGTTATTGGGATGGAGAGTTGTCTCATTGGCACTCACACCACATCTTCCTATATCTAATTACTAAACAGTGGATCATCCAGTATCAGGACATCATCAACACATCTGAAAATCTTGGAAAATGCCTTTTCTTTTGTCTTTGAAAAGGAAGCCGGGTCCGTTCGCGCTATTCACGTTCGCGCCCTTTTACTTTCGCGCCCACATTTTTTGGGTTTTGTGGGGTCTCACTAATCAGCGACAAGATGCGACAAGAAGAATAATTTTAGCGACAAGAAAACATTTTTTTTAATTATAATTATTAAATATAAAAAAATATGCATTTAGTCTTTTTTAACATATGGGCAATGAATTGATTATATTTATTATTATATTGATAGATGAAGAAATTAAACATTTGTGAGGAAGGGATTTCGTAGTAATTTTTTATTATTATATGAATAGATGAAGAAATTAAACATTTATATTAAGATCAAAGGAAATGCACACGCTATAAAATGAAAATAAAAACAAAGATTTTTCACCTTTCCTCTGAAGGAGTTATTGAAACAAAAACATGAAATATCATTTCCTTTCTAACTATACAATTCATTTTTCCTGATAGGACCAATGTTAGTTGTGACTGCACCCTATAAGGAAATCAATTGATTCCTACTAGTATATTTGTTGTCATTGTCTCAAAATAAAGTGAGACAACATGTTTTTTGTGTTTAATAAATCGATCGTATAAATCTAAATCATGTTTCGGATAGTGGTTTGCTTAAATATTTGTAATCATGGTTTCTAAATAAAGTGATATTCTGACAACGGGATTTTTTGGATGGAATAAGTCTAAATTTTTTATCATTTTTGGTTAGTGTACTGCTATAATTTTTTGTTTAATTGTTTCAGATCAAACAATTATCTTATGTGTTTTTCATTTAAAATTTTCAATGTTTTATTCATACGAAGCTAAATACATGCAGTATTTACATCAAAGCAATTTTAAAACAACAATCATGATTTTCTAATTATTCAACTGGAACTTGTTTTTGATTTAGGTGCGAACGGACTTTAGGTACGAACGTGTAGGGTACGAAAGGGTATTGGGCGCGAACTGACCTGATACCTTTGAAAAGGTGCTACATACATTTTGCGTAATACATTAGCACAAAAAACCTGTTGAAATGAAGAACACAGGTACGAAAAGTAAACTAAAATAAGCAACCGTCAACAAACCACAACATCGAAAGATAATCATTATTCATTAAATAAAGCGGAAATGAACTATGTATAATAAAAGTTATAATTTTTCAGCGTCGTCTCTGTATACATGTTACTACTGTGTTCCCTATAATAAACAAAATTATGTGTATGAGTCAGATTCGGTGATGACTGTTGAAAAAAACAGCAGAGTACCAAACTGGTGCTAAAAAATATGACAAAGATTTAATGTAGCAGCCAACCTGGTCATTAAGATGACCTGTATTACTTTCTAATTTTTTTTCTAAATCAAGTCTAGAACCCATTGAGTTAGTATTGTCTTTCAAGCAGCAATTATTTCCGTACTTTCATATACCTCATATGTAATGATACGTTGAGTCATAAAATGATTTTATTAAAGGATGAGTAAAGCATTTAAACTTAATCATTTGGCAAGGCCAGAAACACCTATTTTCATAAAATGTTCTTTGAGAGTCTAAAAGGATAGTCAATTGCGTAGAAAATGTGAAAAGTCTATAATCATAATAATCAATGAAAATGACTAAATTATAATATTGATAATGACTCATCGAAATCGACAACTTAAATCTATGATTTAAATATATGCAGACGCTAACATCTTATAAATGTTACTGTGTTAAATACAAGCTTACAGCAACTTATTCGATAATTATTTCCTGTTCAGATTTCCCTGTTGATAAAACAATTTCATGGATGAAGTAATTTGATTTATATTAATATATCTTTACATTTGTTTCATATTTATTAAATATAACATTTGCTTCATGTCAAATAATAATTGAAATGTACAACTTGTTATCAAAGGTACCAGGATTATAATTTAGTACGCCAGACGCGCGTTTCGTCTACATAAGACTCATCAGTGACGCTCATATCAAAATAATTATAAAGCCAAACAAGTAAAAAGTTGAAGAGCATTGAGGATCCAAAAGTCCAAAAGGTTGTGCCAAATACAGCTAAGGTAATCTATGCCTGGGATAAGAAAATCCTTAGTTTTTCGGAAACTTCAAAGTTGTGTAAACAGGAATTTATAAAATGACCACATTAATGATATTCATGTCAACACCGAAGTGTTGACAACTGGGCTGGTGATTCCCTCGGGGACGAAACGTCCACCAGCATTGGCATCGACCCAGTGGTGTAAATAGTTATCAAAGGTACAAGGATTATAATTTAGTACGCCAGACGCGCGTTTCGTCTACATAAGACTCATCAGTGACGCTCATATCAAAATATTTATAAAGCCAAACAAGTAAAAAGTTGAAGAGCATTAAGGATCCAAAAGTTCAAAAAGTTGTGCCAAATACGGCTAAGGTAATCTATGCCTGGGATAAGAAAATCCTTAGTTTTTCGGTAAATTCAAAGTTTTGTAAACAGGAATTATGTTACCATGTATATATAGGATTCTTGAAAAGTATAAAAGCAGTGGTGGATTAATGAGGTGTAGAGGATACGCACTCCAATCCCTGAGTATTATCACAAAAAAACTCTATGTTTTCCAAGATTTAGGTAAATATTTTGAATGAAATCATCCAAATATTATTCGCCTCGCTTTCCTTGTCATTACTTTTTTAATTGTCTAGAAATACGCCCGTAAAACAACATGGATCCGCCGCTGAAAAGTATATTTTTGTCCCATAAAACAAAACGTTTAAAGTTAAAGTTAAAAGACAGAAACATTATAATTGCTTTATTTCATTAGGTTTAACTATACATATTTTGGACTAGCAATAATTCAATTTGTTGTAAAAAGATTGACCAAAAAGTTCTCCATTAATACTCGATCCTTTTGACCTCAGTATATGCCAATTTTACTGCATCGGATACACATTTATACGACATAAAATGTCTCTTTGGTCCTCCTGGATGCCAAAATATTTAAAAGTACAAAACGTTATACAAACATAAAGAAAAGGCAATCCATGAAGGACCGAAACAGAAATTAAAAAGGGAATAAGCGCTCTGCATTGTCAATTTTAAATTGCTTCAAAATTTTAAACTGTTGATTGAAATAAAACAATATATCCGTATGTTCATGCCTTTGCCGACGTACTGGCTGCAGAATCTGTGTTAAAACAGTTCAGCAGCAAATAGTTTTGCCTAGTTGTGATAAACTCGTCAAAGATACCAGGACTAAATTTTGTTTTAACGCCAGACGCGCGTTTCGTCTACAAAAGACTCATCACTCAGTGACGCTCGAATAAAAAAAAATTGAAAGGCAAAATAAAGTACGAAGTTCAAGAGCATTGAAAAAATATTTTAAACTGACCATTTGGTCATGTTGACTTATCTGAAAATCTTACTTTGCTAAACATAATTTCTGTTAATTCAGGGACAGCAACCTAACAACAGGTTGTCCGATTCATCTGAAAAATTCAGGGCAGATAGATATTGACCTGATAAACAATTTTACCCCATGTCAGATTTGCTCTTAATGCTTTGGTGCTTGAGTTATAAGCCAAAAACTGCATTTTACCCCCTTGTTCTATTTTTAGCCTTGGCGTCCATCTTGGTTGGATGGCCGGGTCACCAGACACATTTTTTAAACTAGATACCCCAAAGATGATTGTTACCAAATTTGGATTAATTTGGCCCAGTAGTTTCAGAGGAGAAGATTTTTATAAAAGATTACTAAGATTTACGAAAAATGACTATAAAGGGCAATAACTCCTAAAGGGGTCAACTGACCATGTTGGTCATGCAGACTTATTTGTAAATCTTACGTTGTTAAACATTATTGCTGTTTTCATTTCATTTCTATCTATAACCAGATGCTTCGCAGGGCGCAGCTTTATTCGACCGCAGAGGTTGGACCCTGAACGGTTGGGGCAAGTATGGACACAACATTCAAGCTGGATTCAGCTCTAAATTTGGATTGTGATTAAATAGTTGACACAGCATAGGTTTCTAACACAGAATGAATGTGGTCTTATGAACTTAAATTTTTTGTTTTGCCTTTGAACAATTCACTATGCTGTTGAATAATAATCCTCTCAAAAAAAAATTGGAAGAAATTTTCTTTTTATTTATGAAATTTCAAATGAGAAAAATTGAACCCCCCCCCCCCCATTTTTTTTCACATCCCCCTTTCCTTTATTCCAAAACCGATCTCAATTCAAATTTCTAATGGAGTTTGCAATAATAATCACTCATTTAAATACATCATAAAATATTAAAATGTAAAAAAAGTGATTGTTATCACTGAATGGTAAAGATTGTTTTAATTTATCAGTTGGTAGTAAAAGTGAATATACATTGTATAAAACCATGATTTAAGTTGATTCAGCTTCTATTCTGGACAAAGAAAGGTAATTCCAATTGAAATTTCTTGCTATTGCACAATATTGTGCAAATAGATATTTCTTGCTATTGTGCAATACTGTGCAATTGAAAATACTTGCTATTGCACAATACTGTGCAATTGAAGATTTCTTGCTATTGCACAAAACTGTGCAATTGAAAATGTCTTGCTATTGCATAATACTGTGCAATTGAAGATTTCTTGTTATTGCTGGATACTGTGCAATTGAAAATTTCTTGCTATTGCACAATACTTAACATAATAATTTTGGATTCTGATTTGGACCAACTTGAAAACTGGACCCATAATCAAAAATCTAAGTACATGTTTGGATTCAGCATATCAAAGAACCCCAAGAGTTAATTTTTCGTTAAAATCAAACTAAGTTTAATTTTGGACCCTTTGGTCTTTAATGTAGACCAATTTGAAAACAGGATAAAAATATTAGGTATCTACATACACAGTTAGATTTGGCATATCAAAGAACCCCATTTATTCAATTTTTGATGAAATCAAACAAAGTTTAATTTTGGACCCCGATTTGGACCAACTTGAAAACTTGGCCAATAATCAAAAATCTAAGTACATTTTTAGATTCAGCATATCAAAGAACTCAAAGGATTAATTTTTTGTCAAAATCAAACTAAGTTTAATGTTGGACCCTTTGGACCTTAATGTAGACCAATTTGAAAACGGGACAAAAAATTAAGAATCTACATACACAGTTAGATTCGGCATATCAAAGAACCCCAATTATTCAATTTTTGATGAAATCAAACAAAGTTTAATTTTGGACCCTTTGGGCTCCTTATTCCTAAACTGTTCGGACCAAACCCCAAAATCAATACCAACCTTCCTTTTATGGTCATAAACCTTGTGTTTAAATTTCATAAATTTTCATTTTCTTATACTAAAGTTATGGTGCGAAAACCAAGAAAAATGCTTATTTGGGCCCCTTTTTGGCCCCTAATTCCTAAACTGTTGGGACCGTAACTCCCAAAATCAATACCAAACTTCCTTTTGTGGTCATAAACCTTGTGTTAAAATTTTAGATTTCTATTCACTTTTACTAAAGTTAGAGTGTGAAAACTAAAAGTATTCGGACGACGACGACGCCAACGTGATACCAATATACCACCAAATTTTTTTCAATTTTTGAGGTCGTATAATAATATTCAAGATAATAACCAACTAGAGGCTCTCAAGATCCTGTATCGCTCACCTGACTCTATTTGGGTTTTTGAAATCATATAAAAAAGATCAAATTTGGCTACAAAGTAACAACACTTGGCCAGCACCTCATAAAGGAAAGGAACATTCATGCTATGTTGGGTTTCATTCCATTCAGTGGTTCTCTAGAAGAAGACTTTTGTATGCATTTTCCATAGGGTCCTATGTTTAACTAAGTCCCCCGTTAGCGGCCATCTTGGATTGTGGATCGGCTACAAAGTAACAACACTTGGTCAGCACCTCATAAGAAACATTCATGCTATGTTTGGCTGTATTTCATTCAGTGGTTCTCTAAAAGAAGTCATTTGTATGCATTTTCCATAGGGTCCTATGTTTAACTAAGTCCCCCGCTAGCGGCCATCTTGGATCATGGATCGGCTACAAAGTAACAACACTTGGTCAGAACCTAATAAGGAACATTCATGCTATGTTTGGCTGTATTCCATTCAGTGGTTCTATAAAAGAAGTCATTTGTATGCATTTCTCATAAGGATCCTTTGTTAAACTAAGTCTCCCGCTGGCGGCCATCTTGAATGATGGATCGGCTACAAAGTAACAACACTTGGTCAGCACCTCATAAGGAACATTCATATCATGTTTGGTTTCATTTCATTCCGTGGTTCTCTAAAAGAAGTCATTTGTATGCATTTCCCATAGGGTCCTATGTCAAACTAAGTCCCCTGCTTGCGGCTATCTTGGATGATGGATCGGCTACAAAGTAACAACACTTGGTCAGCACCTCATAAGAAACATTCATATCATGTTTGGTTTCATTTCATTCCGTGGTTCTCTAAAAGAAGTCATTTGTATGCATTTCCCATAGGGTCCTATGCTAAACTAAGTACCCCCCTGGCGGCCATCTTGGTCGATGGATCGGCAACAAAGTAACAACACTTGGTCAGCATCTCATAAGGAACATTCATGCTATGTTTAGCTGTATTCCATTCAGTGGTTCTCTAAAAGAAGTCATTTGTATGTATTTCCCATAGGGTCCTATGTCAAACTAAGTCCCCTGCTTGCGGCTATCTTGGATGATGGATCGGCTACAAAGTAACAACACTTGGTCAGCACCTCATAAGAAACATTCATATCATGTTTGGTTTCATTTCATTCCGTGGTTCTCTAAAAGAAGTCATTTGTATGCATTTCCCATAGGGTCCTATGCTAAACTAAGTACCCCCCTGGCGGCCATCTTGGTCGATGAATCGCCAACAAAGTAACAACACTTGGTCAGCATCTCATAAGGAACATTCATGCTATGTTTAGCTGTATTCCATTCAGTGGTTCTCTAAAAGAAGTCATTTGTATGTATTTCCCATAGGGTCCTATGTTAAACTAAGTCCCCTGCTGGCGGCTATCTTGGATGATGGATCGGCTACAAAGTAACAACACTTGGTCAGCACCTCATAAGGAACATTTATGTCATGTTTAAATTTGGTTTCATTCCATTCAGTGGTTCTCTAGGAGAAGTTCAAAATGTAAAATGTTAACAACGACGGACGACGACAAACGCCAAGTGATGAGAAAAGCTCACTTGGCCCTTCAGGCCAGGTGAGCTAAAAACAGTAAAATTTCCTTAAAATTACCAATTCAGGGGCAGCAACTCAACAACGGGTTGTCCGATTCATCTGAAAATTTCAGGGCAGATAGATCTTAACCTGATAAACAATTTCAACCTGTCAGATTTGCTCTTTATGCTTTGGTTTTTGAGTTATAAGCCTATAAGTGCATTTTACCCCTATGTTCTATTTTTACCCATGGCGGCCATCTTGGTTGGTTGTTGGGGTCAAGCCTACCATTTTTAAAACTAGATACCCCAATGATGATTGTGGCTAAGTTTGGTTTAATTTGGCCCAATAATTTCAGAGTAGAAGATTTTTGTAAAATCTAACGACAGACAAAGACTACGACAGACAAAGACTACGACAGACACAAAGTGGGCCAGGTGAGCTAAAAAGTAAAAGAGAGGCATTCCCAAATTCTAACTTAATCTGTATTTTGTGGTTATAAGCATTGTGTATATTTTTCATAACATTTGGTTGAGGTAAACTATTGTTAGAAAGTAGAAACCTATATACAGACCGACAGACAAATAAAGGTAAAACTGAATGCCCCTCCTCTGTGGCAGCGCATAAAAATTTCAAAAGAATTTCTTAAAATGCTGTCCTGTACCAAATCAGGAAAATGGCCATTGTAATATTATTGTTTGTTTCTGTGTGTGTTTCATTTTAATCTTGTGTTTCTGTTGTTGTAGTTCTTCTCTTATATTTGATAGTTTTCCCTCAGTTTTAGTTTGTAACCCAGATTTGGTTTCTCTCAATCGATTTATGAATTTCAAACAGCGGTATACTACTGTTGCCTTTATCTACGACTATTCTTTCAATTATAGAATTAAAGTATAATGAACATATAAATACCAACAAACATGGGGCACACTACAGAAAACTGCTAACGACAGACAAAAGTGGAAAATCTTGTTACTGCCCTACACGCCAATGACGTACAAGGGCAGTAAGTAAGTAAGTAAGTAAAAACATATGATAAGTAAGTATGTTTTATATTTATCTATCACTTTATTGTTTGAAATACAGTGATATATTACTTCCTTGTTATTCAACCGGTTCAATAGTAAAATGTTTGAGATTTTAAAGGTCTTCCAAAGAATTCCTTTCAATTTCACATGTTTTATATACCTCCATGTCTATAATAAGCAATAAAATGAAGTTGAATCATTAAATAGTGTAGGTACATAAGGGGGTAAAAGACTCCTAAACAAGAAATATGGCAAACAGCTACTGCAATTTTAAGTCTTTTTTCTACACATAATTTCTTGGGGAAAAAAGCATTGAAGCAACATCAGCTACACCTGCAGGCAAAAACCATCCTTTAACAAGACAGGATCTTTCAATATTCCAAACTCCTTTTACTGGGTATATCTTTTATAGTACTTGATGTAATGTTTCCACACACAATTCCTTGAAAAAGGCATCGAGACAATACTACAACATGTAGTTACACAGGCAGGCAAAACAAACCCATCTAAAAGACAGGATCTTTCTATGCTCCAAACGACTTTGTTAACTCTTACAAGTTGAGTGTACATTCTGATCGTTTTTAAAGAGTGTGGCCATGCTTAACATCACTGGAATAAGTTCATGTCTGCCACGTTTTAATAAAATATGAAGAGTGTGGCCATGCTTAACAACACTGGAATAAGTTCATGTCTGCCACGTTTTAATAAAATATGAAGAGTGTGGCCATGCTTAACATCTCTGGAATGAGTTCACTTCTGCCACGTTTTAATAAAATATGAAGAGTGTGGCCATGCTTAACATCTCTGGAATGAGTTCACTTCTGCCACGTTTTAATCATTTTTGAAGAGTGTGGCCATGCTTAACATCACTGGAATAAGTTCATGTCTGCCACGTTTTAATAAAATATGAAGAGTGTGACCATGCTTAACATCACTGGAATAAGTTCATGTCTGCCACGTTTTAATAAAATATGAAGAGTGTGGCCATGCTTAACATCACTGGAATAAGTTCATGTCTGCCACGTTTTAATAAAATATGAAGAGTGTGGCCATGCTTAACAACACTGGAATAAGTTCATGTCTGCCACGTTTTAATAAAATATGAAGAGTGTGGCCATGCTTAACATCTCTGGAATGAGTTCACTTCTGCCACGTTTTAATAAAATATGAAGAGTGTGGCCATGCTTAACATCTCTGGAATGAGTTCACTTCTGCCACGTTTTAATCATTTTTGAAGAGTGTGGCCATGCTTAACATCACTGGAATAAGTTCATGTCTGCCACGTTTTAATAAAATATGAAGAGTGTGGCCATGCTTAACATCACTGGAATAAGTTCATGTCTGCCACGTTTTCATAAAATATGAAGAGTGTGGCCATGCTTAACATCACTGGAATAAGTTCATGTCTGCCACGTTTTAATAAAATATGAAGAGTGTGGCCATGCTTAACATCACTGGAATAAGTTCATGTCTGCCACGTTTTAATAAAATATGAAGAGTGTGGCCATGCTTAACATCACTGGAATAAGTTCATGTATGCCACGTTTTAATAAAATATGAAGAGTGTGGCCATGCTTAACATCACTGGAATAAGTTCATAGATATAGGAAGATGTGGTGTGAGTGCCAATGAGACAACTCTCCATCCAAATAACAATTTAAAAATTAAACCATTATAGGTTAAAGTACGGCCTTCAACACGGAGCCTTGGCTCACACCGAACAACAAGCTATAAAGGGCCCCAAAATTACTAGTGTAAAACCATTCAAACGGGAAAACCAACGGTCTAATCTATATAAACAAAACGAGAAACGAGAAACACGTATATATTACATAAACAAACGACAACTACTGTACATCAGATTCCTGACTTAGGACAGGTGCAAACATTTGCAGCGGGATTAAACGTTTTAATGGGCCCAAACCTTCTCCCTTTTTCTGAAACAATAGCATAACATCACAAAATATAAAAACATACGATAAAATATCAATTAGCAGACTTAACTCAATCAAAAAACGTATGATTACACAAAGAACGAATAAATTTGATCTGCGATATCTGAATACAAATGCACAGTTAATTAAATATTAGAGACAAACAGTCATGACCAAAAGGCTATCAAACAAATTCAAACACACTGAGAAATATTTAACCAATCAATGTTCACTTTAGAAAAAAACCGTTTTTTTATAATCTTGAAGTTTATACAAATGTTGTAAGAATAAGTGAAAAATTGAAGATATTACAAATAATCAAAGCTGGTATACAGCCAAGATCCATATAAATAAAAAATGACAAAAAAGCATTATAAACAGTATCAACAGGTCGAATTAACAAGAAAATACGATTTGAGAGTACTCGCAGTTACTGACAGCTAGTTAAAAGCCAAAACCAATTAATAGTAAAAAATCATGCATCAGAGACTGAAATCGACTAAAACACATCACAGGGATTTAGTATTTTAACGTCATTAATAGTCAAAGAAGACATGACTTGTGCAATGCCAAAAATAAATGTATCGACAGGTAGTAGTATAGTGAAGAGCGACTTCTGCATGCTTTAATAAAATATGAAGAGTGTGGCCATGCTTAACATCACTGGAATAAGTTCATGTCTGCCACGTTTTAATAAAATATGAAGAGTGTGGCCATGCTTAACATCTCTGGAATGAGTTCACTTCTGCCACGTTTTAATCATTTTTGAAGAGTGTGGCCATACTTAACATCACTGGAATGAGTTCACTTCTGCCACGTTTTAATCATTTTTGAAGAGTGTGGCCATGCTTAACATCACTGGAATAAGTTCATGTCTGCCACGTTTTAATCATTTTTGAAGAGTGTGGCCATACTTAACATCACTGGAATAAGTTCATGTCTGCCATGTTTTAATCATTTTTGAAGAGTGTGTCCGTGCTTAACATCACTGGAATAAGTTCAGGTCTGCCACATTCTAATCGTTTTTGAAGAGTGTGTCCCTGCTTAACATCACTGGAATAGGTTCAGGTCTGCCACATTCTAATCGTTTTTGAAGAGTGTGTCCATGCTTAACATCACTGGAATAGGTTCAGGTCTGCCACATTCTAATCGTTTTTAAAGAGTGTGTCCGTGCTTAACATCACTGGAATAAGTTCATGCCTGCCACGTTTTAATCATTTTTGAAGAGAGTGGACATGCTTAACATCACTGGAATAAGTTCATGTCTGCCACGTTTTAATAAAATGTTACACTGTTTACTGTAATTCACTGTTCCCTTAGTTCTGTTAGCTGCTACAGTAGAATCTTTACTTTCAAAGAAATCATCACAAACCTTCAATGAAGTTAACGTGACCTAAAATAATAAATCAAAGATTGAAAGATTTTCATTTGTACAAGTTTATGCCAACTCATTTATTCTATTTTTAATATGTCATATGTAGTCAAGTCTGCTATTTTAGCAAATTAATAAGGAATGTGTCCATCATGCCCCAACTTGCATATCTAACAAGTAAACTGTGAGCTACTGCTCACTGATGATACCCCCGCCGCAAGTGGATAATATTAATAGTGTAAAAATATGCAAGTGTTCGGTAAACAGGAAGTTGTTGAGTGATGAATCTGAAACCGCATCACACGGTAAAGCTGACTTATATAAGTCCTGAAACCAAATTTCAGAAATCCTTGTATTGTAGTTCCTGAGAAAAATGTGACGAAAATTTTCAACTTGGCTATCATGTGTAAAATCATACAAGTGTTCGGTAAACAGGAAGTTGTCAAGTGATCAATCTGAAAGCCCATCACACGGTATAGCTGACTTATATAAATCCTTGTATTGTAGTTCCTGAGAAAAATGTGACGAAAATTTTCAACTTGGCTATCATGTGTAAAATCATACAAGTGTTCGGTAAACAGGAAGTTGTCAAGTGATCAATCTGAAAACACATCACACGGTATAGCTGACTTAGATAAACCCTGAAACCAAATTTCAGAAATCCTTGTATTGTAGTTCCTGAGAAAAATGTGACGAAAATTTTCAACTTGGCTATCATGTGTAAAATCATACAAGTGTTCGGTAAACAGGAAGTTGTCAAGTGATCAATCTGAAAACGCATCACACGGTATAGCTGACTTAGATAAACCCTGAAACCAAATTTCAGAAATCCATGTATTGTAGTTCCTGAGAAAAATGCGATGAAAGTTTCATGGGACGGACTGACTGACAGACGGACTGACGGACGGACTGACTAACGGACAGACGGACGGACAGACAGAGGTAAAACAGTATACCCCCCTTTTTTTAAAGCGGGGGTATAATAAAGCTAAAAATAGACATAACTGAAGAATTGTAAAAGTGATGCTATGTAAATTTCTTACTGAGCGGATTTTATTATATTAATATAAAGTATTGTGTATAAGTTTTATAACATTTGATTGAGGCAAACTTAAGTAAAAGGACTGAAATGAAAAATTCAGCAATTTTTCCATTTGTAAAGGGGCATAACTCTACAATGGTGTAGGTGATCCCACCAAAATTCAAACTTGATCTGTATTTTGTGGTAATTAGCATTGTGAAAAAGTTTCATAACATTTGAATGAGGCAAACTTAAATTAGAGAAAGGAAACGAAAATTGTGTAAGGGACATAACTCAAGAACAGTTAATGCGACCCCAACAAAATTATAACTTGATCTGTATTTTGTGGTAATACATATTATGATTAAGTTTCATAACATTTAGTTAAGTCAAACTAAAGAAAGAGAACGAAAACAAAAAATTCAGCAATTTTCCCATTTATAAAGAAACTCTATTCATATGATGAAGACATAATCTTTCAATCAGTTTAATTGAGGTCTGGAGCTGGCATGTCAGTTAACTGCTAGTAGTCTGGTGTTATTTATGTATTATTGTCATTTTATTTATTTTATTTTGTTACATCTTTTGACATCAGACTCGGACTTCTCTTGAACTGAATTTTAATGTGCGTATTGTTATTCTTTTACTTTTCTACATTGGCTAGAGGTATAGGGGGAGGGTTGAGATCTCATAAACATGTTTAACCCCGCCGCAATTTTGCACCTGTCCAAAGTCAAGAGCCTCTGGCCTTTGTTAGTCTTGTATGATTTAAAATTTTAGTTTCTTGTGTATAATTCGGAGTTTAGTATGACGTCCATTATCACTGTACTATTATGCATATTTTAGGGGCCAGCTGAAGGACACCTACGAGTGCGGGAAATCTCGCTACATTGAAGACCCATTGGTTGCCTTCGGCTGTTGTTTGCTCTATGGTCGGGTGGTTGTCGCTTTGACATATTCACCATTTCCTTTCTCAATTTTATCTAGAATGGTTAAAGTGACATCACCAAAATTCAAACTTGAAAATCTGTGTTTTGTAGTAATGAGCATTGTGTATAAGTTTCATGTCATTTGGGTGAGCCAAACTAAAGTTATAGAACCAAACCAACTTTGGGAGGGTCATATGTACGGATGCAGAGAGACTAGGGTTAAACGCCCTTTGCTACGGTGGGCGCATAAAAATGATCTAACACACATAAGTACATAACATATAATTAGTTTGACACCATCTATGAAAATAACATAAAATTAAGTTGTAATAATTAAATAGAGAGTCCTCCGATATCCGAAGAACCCCTCAAGAGCTGTAAGGGTACAGTGAAATCCATGTACACTCCCTTATGGAATTAATGGAGATGTGTCACTAATTTATGGGCTTTGCTCATTGTTCAAGGCCATATAGTGACCTATATTTGTTAATGTCTGCGTCATTTTGGTCTTTTGTGGATAGTTGTCTCATTGGCAATCATACCACATCTTCTTTTTTATATTTACAAAGTTATATTTACAAGGACAATCCCCACCCCATCAACAAGGAGTGTTAGGACACCGGACAGAGTCTGTATTATTATACTGGCAAAACATTTGTGATTCTGTCATTGCTTGTACACCTGCATGAGGGCCTCTTAGATGAACCCATTACCTTTGTTCCTTGAACAATAAACCCAAACACTCCATTGTTTCCCAATGCTGATGTAGACTGTGTGACTGCTAACATATCTCCAATGTGTTGACCTTTGACATGACTATCAATATGATCAGCAACTCGTTCCAAATTGTCTGACACATGTCTCAAATTACAGGTTCTGTCTTTCGTTTTATCTTCACAGTATTCCTTTACCTTGTTAGAAAAAAAGATGTCATGATCATTGATTCAATATGTCTACTATGAAGGATTGACATAGAGACTATTTACAGCAGATTTCAGTCAGTATGTAGCTAATGGTAATATCTTTGGTTAGCTTGCTTGTTAGCTGAACCGTGAAGTCATTGTTAGGTAAGGTATACTACCCTCCTTTTAAAGTAGTTTAGTCCTACAGAGAGATACAATGGTTATCTGTTGGGCTAGTCTACTATAAAAGGAGGGTACTTTACCTAACCTGACATTGACTTCACGGTTTGAACAGCAAACAAGCAAGCTTACCAAAGATATTACCATTAGCTACATACTGACTGAAATCTGCTGTAACAGTTTTCACCACTATCACCACGGATTGGCAAAAAAGGGAAAATCCATATATGCTGTTGTTTATCATTTTACAAGAAGTTTGCCATACAAAATTGAAATTTTTTACTATGGTTTCAATATCTCTCAAATAATTTGACAAAATATATTAGCACTTGCAACAAAAATTAATGATGTAACATGAACCACATCTTAGCAATGAATTTCATTAAAGTAAGTGCCAGGTGCCATCTAGCTAGGTGAGTTTTTGCTCAATGGTGAAGGTTTCATTGATGTAAAATCTAGCATTAAACTTTTTAAAGTGTTTTTCTTTGCTTCATTTTTTTTTTTATGTCTGTAGTGATTTTGTGTTGAGACTTTATGATGTAAATTCAGAAATTATTACAATGTTTTAAATAATGCAAATAATGCAACTGGGTGAGTATCCCAATAAGAAGAATTCACATTTTGATATCTTATTCATATATTTGTGTGCAGATTTTCCTTAAATCGCAATAATTAATCTCACATTTTTGTTCATTTTAAAAAAAAAAAATGCAAAATTAAATGCACATAATAATTTCTGAATCTACTGTACTGTGGATTCATTATTATTCGTTGGATACCAAGTGTTGTTGGTTGTGTGGATACAATTAAACCTCAAATTTAAATGGTTAACAAATAAAACGTTTTCTATATAGGCTTTGTATACACAGATCAACGAAACCACAAAATCAAATATCCACGAAAATGCAAAAGTAAATGAATCCACAGTATTCTAGTTCCTTTGTTTTCCTTTGAGTACTTACTTTGGCGACAACAAACACAGATGATTCTAGTCTGGCAGCATCACAAGACTCAGACTCTGTAAACTTATATATCATTGCATCAGGTTCTGATATAAACTGTCTCTCTCCTATTGTAAAATACTGTTCTGTTTTTGTAGTATCACTGTAAATTAAGGAAAATTACTTTAAATTTCAATAAAATAGCAAGGCAAACCTGATTCAGAAATCAGAAAAGAATTTTCACTTAAAATAAAATGGTGAATCGAATTGAGGAATATGTCAAAATGAATAAAATACTGTTTAGGGTTCTTACTGAGGCTAGTTTATAAGCCCTGTACTCGTGAGAATTTGTCTTGTCAGACCAATTATTTTCAAAACTGATGAGTAAACAAATGCATCAAGATTGTCAAATGTGACACACCAACTGCACACATTAAAATATGTATATAAGTAAACAAAAACAAAAACATCATTTATAACAAAATTTGTTTTAATTTGCTTGATCTATATACTGTATACCTTATCATGGAGACTGAAATAATACATTATTATTTTTTTGACATACTTTGATTCATTTGGCCTTTTTAACCTTTTTTGAATCAAGCATCACTGTCACATGTGTCAGATAAGACTTTTATAGATGAAATGTACGTCTGACGATATACAAAATTATAATCCTGGTATCTACTTGTACAATTGTATGACATGAATGATGATTATTTATTTAAGAATTGAATGCTTCTTTTTGTAACTTCATTGGAGTGTAAAAGCATTGACCAAAGTACATTTTGTATGAAGCGCGAAAGCGTTTCATACTCAAAATGTGTGCACGGTCAATGCTTTTACAACCCTATGAAGTTACAAAAAGAAGCATTCAATACTTATAATTACATTTTTTAGCTATGATCATGAAAACACATATTTATAACTTGTTTATTTAATTCACCTGACTGTGCACTTTATTGTGGGACTACGTGTTATCATGAATGAAACGTTTCATTGAGTGATGCAATTGCTTAATGAATAACACCTGATGTGCAGTTAGCCAATCAGAATAAAGTATTATAATGAAACATACATCTAATGTAATTTATATTGCAATGAAATTTAATTTTCTGACTATTGAACTTGCCATGGCCAAAAATTACAAGTCCTTGCACTGCAGTTCTTTTTTGCAGCTTCATGTATACATGCAGCTCAACAAGACAAATTAAAGTTTATGCAAAATTTTGGCAAACTCTTTAACATAGAATTGAGAATGGAAATGGGGAACAAAACCTATTAATTGCACCATTCCGATCAGTATGTATAAAATGTCTATAACAAAATAAACAAAGCAAAATATATATATATATATATATAAACGAGTCTAAATTGAAAACTACGTTCAAACCTATGACTGCGTTGTATAAAAACCGCAATTTTTATACGTGTGCATGTCAAACAAATTTCGTTGTAGAAGGGTCTAAAAACAGCACAAACAACATTTTCCAAAATACCAAAAGAGTGAAAAAGTATATTTAAACAAAACGCATTTGACTAACAGGTCGAACAACTGATGTTCTTTAACCCTGCTGACTGCCATTGGCGATTGCCAAATAAAATTGATCACAAGATGTAACAAAATGGATTCTCATATAAATTTAATACGTCACAGAAAGAAAAAAAATTGTTAACCTGTGGACAGGATGTTGTGCCACAAACATTCGGTGTCAATATTTCTTTAGTACATCATATCCGGATTTCGACAATAAATGTCTCTTCAGTGATGTTAGGGATCGAAACGGTATTTGGAAGGCCATATAAAAAGTACCCTCATTTTTAGAGAAAGTACCCTCATTTTTATATACTGCATTGATATTACATTTTTTTAGTGGTTTGTTTAATTATTTGTGATAAAAAAAAAATCCAAACATTCACGACAATGCATTATTTCAATACGATATTTATCATGTTTATTAACACTTTTAAAACGTGTACATCATTTGTTCATAAAAAGCAAGTACTTACTAAATCTTTAAATCAAAAATTCTGACAAAAGCTGTGAATAAATCTAGAAACATCTTTTCTGTCACTGGATCACCATTATGGCTGTGCTTCATCATAAAGAGCAACTGGTCATAAAATAATTTCAGTCCATAAAAAATGCTGAAAGAAAGACATTTATAGTATAGAGAATGGGAACGGAGAATGTGACAAACGACACATGTAATTCAAATTAGTTTAATTTGCATCAAAACGTTTTATATCCTAACGTCAATTCTAAAATGGAATTACAATGCACGTCAAATTCGCTTAACTGTCCAATCGACTTTGACTTTCAATTTGAATTAACAAAAGCGTATTTCTAATGTGAATTGAATAATTCGAATTATCTAATACGAATCAATTAGAATTAAAAAAGAAGAGTGTGTGAACACGATTAGTGAATTCGATTCCAATTCAATTCAAATTAAATGTACATGTGAACAAGGCATCAGAAAACAACACTAGGGCACGGCACTACCAATCTCAATGAATCTTTTTCAACACAGTACAAAATATCCTGCATAGGTACATATATTAACTGACATGGTTGCATTGCTTACATGTGCATTTGATATGAATCGTGTTTTAATACAAACATTTCAAAATATTGAACAGAATTGTTCTCATTGTGATTTGTTATATGAAGGGAATTTACACATGTTATAAATTATTTTTTTAATGCAAACACTTTATGTTTATCAAAATGTTTATTGTTGGCCTTTAATTGCCCTTATATCAACAATCAGTAAGATCCATCATTTGTCCATAACACACAATGTTATTTATATTTTTGATTACATAGATGATGCCGTGCAGACAGGATTGATGATGATGATAGAACCCATCGAGTTTGGATATGACATTGTACAGTTGTATATTGTCCATGTTGTATCAAAAAGACAAAAACAATAAGCTTGATACATTTGTACAATTTATATATACATGATATATGCAGGAGAGAAAATGTCCATAAGACAAAAACAATAAAAAAAATAAGACCAAATAATGTGTTGACTTACACTTACATATTGTTTATAAATATATAATAACATGTACAGGTCATGATGTTGTATGCAGTGGCGTAGCTGGGTTATTTTAACGTGTACGCCCGATCCTTGGCAAGGGACATGAGGGGTGCCAACCGCTCAATGAATAAGCACCTGCTGGTAGTGTGTTCGAAAAGGACGAAGCCCCCGAAAGCTCTCGAGAATGAGATACTGTAACGATTCCTGTTAGTAAAAAATCATTGATAGCAACATACTTTTGAATCTAAATGGTTTATTTGTTTTGGTTAAATTTTGTAATATGTTAACTTTATATTCATCGTATTAACCTGGAAGGTAGCCTAATGGTCATTGGTTTTAGAGAAAACGATCAAACCAATATCACTTTTAAATAAGTTTTAAGGGTGCCGTGAGTAAGCATACAATCGACAAAAGCACCATTTAATGAACACGAAAACTGAAATATCTAAGAGGGGAAATATAAAAAAAATTATTCTGAAACACCTAGGATTTCTTGACACAAAAAGTGAATCAATTTATCGTTCCTTTAAAGGGATTTTAAAATAATCTAAAATTTTCGTTTGACGTTTTTTTTTCTTGATCTGGAATATTTCACGACAATCTATGAAGTTTTATAAATTGAGCATGTAAAACAATTAATTGCGTAAAGAAGAGTCTATCAGAAAAGAACAGAAAAATGAACGAAAACAAATGCTTTCAAAATTTCAGCTTTAGACATTCGGCATTTTCGGCATTTTCATAAAATTCGTTGAAGGTTCAACAAGTAGTTAACTGTAATTGAGAAAATAACAAAATGTTAGCCAAAACTGCGACCACTTATTAATTGCAGAAAGAAATACATTTTGTCCTTAAAATGCGGGAAAATTAAAGATATAATTGCATAATTATATTGCTCTGAATACTCTTTTGATCATAAACAGTTTTTGTCCATCTTTCGTAAAATTTCACGGAGAGTCATTCAAAAGACTTTATCCACATTCGGAACCTAAATATTGATGCCACTTTGTCTCGTTTTTGGGACATAAATCACAGACTCGACAAAAATACAAACAGCATATCGAATCTGAGCAGATAGTGAATTGCTTTTTAAAAATACAAGAAAAGTACGTAGAATTCATAGTAGATTCAGACTTTTACAAAAGATTCAAACAAATATATTAAATGATCTTTTTGGGTAAATTTAGTCCCTTTTTATTCAAAATTACAACCCATTAAAAAAGAAGCACAAGGCTGGTGTGCTTTTGACCAGTTTTTCTTATTTTAGTTTGATTATTTGTTTTATTTTCAAAATTCAAGTGTACGCCCGGGCGTTTTGACGTAAACGTAGCTACGCGCATGGTATGGCAGTTACATTGTATTCCCATTCATATACTTACCATCGACACATTTCCAGGACAATAACTTTATTCTCTTTACTCTTTCGATTAAACCATTCACATAAATATAATGATGACCTCTCAAATTGTCTATCAAGTTCTTGAACCTTCTTCAAGGCACTGCCAATATTAATTTGATTGATATATTCACAATCCAAGTCATCCCAACAATTCAGAACATACTCGAAGCATTCTATTCTTAATTTAAAAGAATCTTCAAATGTTGCAAGTGTGCTTTTAACTATTTGCTTTTGTTGATTAGTAATGTTGGTTGTTTTTCTTTCATCTTGACCAATATTGTCAACATGAACAATAAATGTTGGTGTCACATGTGGATTGGGCTCTTCAATAAGGTTGGGGAATTGTTCAAAAATACAATTACAGAACTTTGAATCTTGTTTTAATGTTATATATTGTTTGATGAAGTGTGAATACGGATCTGAATATTCTGTACATTTGATTTGCAGACGATTACAAATAAGTTTTGCATTCCAATCGTTTGTTTTTGATGGAATATCCCCATCACTAATGCCACTGGTGTTACTGTTTGGTGATGAGGACAGCACCTCAGACTCTCCATTCGATCCCGAACACTTTCTTTTAAGAGCAGACTTTCTTTGTGGTTCTTTCGAGAATACAGATGAGCTAGAAGAAGGATCGTCACCGTGTTGTGACATTATTTTTCTTTTTTGTTTGGAGAAAATAATAACAGGGGAATGAAACTTACGTGATTGTGTCAAGTAAGATTACATTGATTCGTCCTCAGTAATCTCGGCCCTTTTCTCTAACGGCTGTCAATCTTCTATGACAAGACTGTATGTTATACCCCTAGTTTTTATTGGGGTTCGTGTTGTTTATTCTTTAATTTCTATGTAATGTCATGTGTACTATTGTTTGTCTGTTTGTCTTTTTCATTTTAAGCCATTGCGTTAGTTTATTTTCGATATATGAGTTTGACTGTCCCTCTGTTATCTTTCATCGCTCTTTTATACTGGTAGATTAATAACACAATAAAATTGATTCCTTGTTTTTGTAATTATGATTCGTATCAAGCGGGTCTTTTGGATGCTTAGAATATATTCTACCATAGTTCAACAGATATGGTCTCATTTTTTATAGGACCGTATTTAACATTTTTTTTGCTTTTTATATTTCTTACTATTAACATTTTTTTCTCTTCAAATAATTGCTTGTAGCTTTCAGCTAAATGAATGATAAAACTGAAGTATGTAGATGCTTGCAAATTATTTTTTGACTATGAATTGCATGTGCCATTAGAAAGCAATCAGCTGAGTTATCATCCCATTTAGAATTACTAGTAGGTGACATCTATATATATCTTTATTCTCACAAACCAACTTACAAAGGTATAGATATTATACATATTTCAATACAATTACACAAATAAATAATGTACGAAAGTAGATAGAGGCGTTCACAATTGTTCACCCAGAAAAGTTCAATTTGTTATTGATCTCCTTAATAATAATAAAATTGAGAATGGAAATGGGGAATGTGTCAAAGAGACAACAACCCGACCAAATAAAAAAAACAACAGCAGAAGGTCACCAACAGGTCTTCAATGTAGCGAGAAATTCCCGCACCCGGAGGCGTCCTTCAGGTGGCCCCTAAACAAATATATACTAGTTCAGTGATAATGAACGCCATACTAATTTCCAAATTGTACACAAGAAACTTGTACACAAGAAAGGTTTACATAGTTCGCTCAGTTCTGTACATTTTTTAGAATTCATTAATTCATAAAACTTCAATGAGTTTGGTCTATTTCTATAGTAAAATGCAATACATTGTTTTCTACAATTATAAAAAGCTGAACAATTAAAAATGTAATGGTATTCATCACCAATGCCATCTGATTTACACAATATACATTTTCTGTTTTCTCTTTCTATGTTTTGCCATCTTCCAGTTTCTATTGGAAATTTCATGTTCAAAGTTCGAAATTTAAGAAATCAGGATATATGCCTGTCATCCAAAATATTCAAATATTTCTCAAACTCCAAAGTATCTTTAAATAAACGATAATTCAATGCTTTTGGTGATTCTTGTAGGCTTGCTAGCCAATTTTGTCTAAATTGATCTAACAAATTCTGTTTGATGGTTACATGTAGCCATGTTTTATTTACAAAAGAGATATTTTCCAATACATATGACAAGCCACACGTGTCTAAAATTGATTTGACTTGTTTTAACCATAAAATATTTGTACCATATTTGGCAGTTGCTAGGTTATACAAAATAAAAGGCAATTTTTCAGGTTTTCCAGTTACCAACTTGAACCAATAATTCATCATTCGTAACTTGATTGAAATATCCAATGGATATCTTCCCAATTCACCATAAATCATACAGTCAGGAGTAGACTTTTTAACTCCAAGTTATATTTTACAAAATTTAATATGAACTCTCTCGATTATTGATTTATTTCCAAAACCCCAAACTTCGCACCCATATAGAAGTGTTGGTTTCACAATTTTATCAAAAAGATCAAGTGGGCATTCAATTGACAGATTATGTACTCTACCTTTTCGAATAATATCGTACATAGCATGTGTTTCTTTTTCACATTGCTTTTTTTTAGCTCTTGAAAAATTTCCTGACCTAGACAGTAATACACCAAGATAAGTAAATTCACTCACAATATCTAGTATTATATTATCATACTTAAAAACAATATTCTGCGGTAGTCTACCTTGTGAAAAATTACACTCTTAGTTTTTTGCACATTTACTCTAAGTTTCCATAAGTTGTCTTTGTAAATCTATCTGAGATTCTGCCATTAAGACAGTATCGTCAGCATATAAAATGACAAACAATTTTAGATAAATATCTAACTCTATTTCTAACTCATCAGAGATAGTGCACAAACCTTGAAGCTTCTATATTTTTATTCTGGAAAAACAATTCCAGATCGTTAAGATAAATAGAAAAAAGCAAAGGAGAGAGATTCTCTCCCTGCCTAACACCAATGGAACAAGGGAAACATTCAGAAAATCTGATCCAAAGTGAATACGTAATTTGATATTTTTTGTACATGTTGACAATAACGTTATACACCTTTCCGTTAATCGAGTGTTGTATAAGTTTTGACCAGAGACCAGACCGCCAAACAGTATCAAAAGCTTTCGCAAAGTCCACGAATGCACAGTATAGTTTCTTCTTTTTTCTCTTTAGCAACTCAAATAAAATGTGAATAACAAATATATTGTCTACATTGGAATAACCTTTTCTGAAGCCAGCCTGGTTTTCATTTAATAATAAATAATCCTCTAAAAAAGAACTCAATCTAAAATTTAAAACAGATGTGAAAAGTTTTCCCAGGCAGCTGAGTATAGTAATTGGTCTATAATTCTGGAGATCAGATTGGTCACCCTTGTTTTTATAAAAAGGAATAATATTTCCCATAAGCCATATTTCAGGCAAAATACCAGAATCAAAAATTATATAAAAAAGTTTCACATAAACGGGTATAAAAATGTGTGATGTGCTTTTCATAAATTCATTGATTATTAAATCATCGCCACTGGCCTTTCCGTTTTTCAAGTCTCGTATACACTTGCTAATTTCTTCTGCGGTAATTTCTGAGTTTAAAACTTCATTTACACCTTGAATGTCATTTGGCTCATTTGTGACGTCACTTGTGTTCTCGGCGTTATTTAAATTTTTGAAAAAATCAAACAGTACATCTGATGCTATGTTAGGTTTATTTCTTTTCCCTCCCCTAATTAAAATTTTCCAATATTCCTTCGGATTTTTTGTTCTCAGGTTTTTCATATGTTTTTGATTTTTTTTCCCTATATTCCCTCATAGATTTATCCATCTGCCGTTTATATTCCCGTTCTTTCCTTTCATTTCACCCCTTAAGCTTCTGATCTATTACTGTTATAATTTCTCTTTGCTCCCCTGTAAATCTTTCTCTTATTCCAACATTGCTTATCAAACCATGGTTTGTTCCCCTTTTTACCATTTTTTTTACCTGTACGACTCCCTTGGCTAGCAGTACCTAGAATATTTTCTGCAGCATTCAAAAAAATGCTGTTAATGTTTTCAACTACTTCGTTTATTTTGCTTTGAGATAAAAGTTTACTGTCAACTGATTCTAATTCGGCAACCAAATCTGAAATTTTGTCCTTGTCAATTAATTCTACGAATTCATTCTTTTTCTCAACATCCACATCTGGATGTGCAATATTGTCTTCATATACACTTTCTGATTTATATATATCCTTCTTGTTTACTTATAATGAGTATCTGACAATGATAGATCATGATAGTACAAACTCTAAGACCTAAAAATACAACATTTGGCCCTGGCTGCCTGGGACATAATATATTGGCGACATATATATACGATAATCCCCCCAGGATACATTCTACTCTCTGACTAATACCATTATCAACAATACTTGATCAATGTTATGTATGACAGATAAAGGTGCCATACATATCACCAAGCACTTTACCATTTAAAAATCTTAGTTTATTACTTATACCATGGAAGTAGTATTAATTATCAAAGTTGAATCAAATTTAGACATACAGATCTGGAAAAGGTCTTTTTTTTTTTTTTATAAAATATCCTTTAAAAAAAAACACTTGAAATTTACGATTGGCCATTATAACAAAAATTGAAAACAACACGTTTAATAATTTCTTGCGTCCAAAGTGCTTTTCTGGTTTTACCTTCATCAGGAACGCTCAAAGCCAAACATTAGAAATCCGAAGATAGATAAGTACCGAAAATTGTCGAACAGCTATATGTCAAAAATACATAAAATAGCCAAAAATCATCTAGAGCCAACTTTGCCTGAGGGACTTGAAACCTTAGTTTCATAATAATTTCAAAATTTATGAACGAATTTGTTAAACCATGTCAGTACCGAAGCACTGACTACTGAGCTGATGATACCCTCGGGACTACTAGTCCACCAGCAGAGGTATCGACCCAGTGATGTAAAATATTGAAAACAACACGTTTGATAGTTTTTTTGCGTCCGAAGCGCTTTTCTGGATTTACCTTCATCATAATATAAAACGTTCCGATGAACCCAGCTTAATACAGCGGCAAAGTAGGAACCCTATAAACAGTTGGGACAAGTACGGATACTCCATTCAAGTCTGAATCTACTAAGAATTTGGATTGTGATTCAAAATATGACCCATCAAATAGGTCTCTACACCGAATGAATGTGCTCATAGAACTGCAAAATTTGAAATTAGACTTTCACCGTTTATGGTCCAATATCCAAAATATTTAAATACTGTGAGAATCAACATATTCAAGTACATGAAGGATTTGATTTATTTATTCAATGATAAAACAATTTTTTAACGGATTTCGCTTCATTAAAAAATAATATCTATAGCATTCTGCAAATTATTTATAGAGAATAACAAGCAAACCTTCCATAAAGTTCTTCGACAAAGTTACAAAAAAATTAAAAGAATAATTTCCAAAATATTTATCATCATAAATATATTGTCTTTATTTTTTTATTAAACCTACCTTTATTTTCAAAAGATCTAATGACGGACTATAACTTCAAACTAATTTTAGACTTAATTTCTAAGCTTCGAATACGATGCTTTATCTATTTTGAATTATGAATATTTTTTTAATTCCAATTAATAGTGGAGTTCATCTGTGCATTTAGATTGAATTTAAATATTTGACATAACATAAGTTTCTGACAGTTAATAAAAGTGGTCTAAAACATAAAAAAAAGGCATATAACTTTTATGGTTTAATATCGAAAATCAAGATAAATAATAAGATTCAGCATATCCAAGATCCTCATTCATTATTCATGTTATTTGTTTTGTTAAAATCAACTTTAAATGTGGATACTTCTACTCAGACTTTGTAAAACGTCACCAGTGTCTGAGCAGAAAGTTGATGAACCAGGGGTTTGTCAAAGAACGTCTCGTCCTTTTAGTCCTTTAAAAAAAATTATCTGAAGACATCAACAGCTTGTTGATAAATAGTCCGTAATTTAACTTCACAAATAATACACGAAGGTCTTGACGTATATGTTCTAGGTACTGACGTTGTTTATCTTCTTAGGCACCAGCATATGGCGTATATGTGTCTCAATTGATACGTTACTCTATAGAGCTAGCTCAAAGTACGTTGATTTTGTTGAACGAGGGATACTGCTTTCTCAAAAGTTGCTAGGACAGGGCTATGAATCAATCAAATTAAGGTCATCACTCAATGAATTTTACGGTCGCCCTAGCCTCATGAACTGATTGGCCATTAAGAGCACATTATTATAAAACACTCAAGAAATTTTACGGTCGCCCTAGCCTCATGAACTGATTGGCCATTATGAACACATTATTATTTTGTATATAATAAAACATTTGGATCTTCCTTACGCTGAATCGTATTTAGATTGAGGATATTGAACAACATCAGATAAAAGTCCAATTTCAATGTTTTCATTTCTTGAACAACATTCATTCTGTATCAGAAACCTATGGTATGTCAAATATCTAATCACAATTCAAATTCAGAGCTGAATGAAGCTTGAATGTAGTGCCCATACTTGTACCAACTATGCTGTGTTCGACATCTGTGGTCGTATGAAGACCAGCGGTGCATTTTATTTTGAGATTTTGAAACGCCGTCACAGAAAACATCTCAGTGCACTTTAACTATCGCTTTCTCGTCTTTGTTACAAGTAAGACAAAAGCGTAGAATGTATTACGTACAGAATAATTTCTTAGAACAAGAGAAATACATACAAAGAGTATTGTTTCGTTTTACCAATTATGAAGGTGTTCTATAATCAATATTTATAAAATTAATTTTCAAAACAGTCTTTAGCAGTTTTTCCTATAAACATATTTTATAGTATTTTTCAATTACTGTAAGTCATTCTCGAGACATATTTTGTTGGAAATTATAATATGGAAGAGCTTATTCAAATAAAATTTGAAATATCGTATAGCTCATCAGAGATATCAGGCTAATAAAACAACAAGTACAACTACTAGTATATGTAGCAAATTTCTCTTTAGATTCTTAACCAATATATGCCAAAGTCGATAAGGGGCTGGTAATCATTTAAAAAGATAAAACAAAAGCTATGTGTTATACTATTCTATAAATATTGTCAAAGGTTTATAATTTTCAACCAGTAATTGCCGATGAATACAAGAAAACCAACATTTAATGACTCCTTTATAAATATATTATGCTCACAAAAAGTAAAATCACAAAAATACTGAACTCCGAGGAAAATTCAAAACGGAAATTCCCTAATCCGAAATCGCAAAATAAAATGATAAAACACATCAAACGAATTGACAACAACTGTCATATTCGTGACTTGGTACAGACATTTTCAAATGTTGAATTATAAAACTCTTGACTTTGAGACAATGTTTGGTCAGAATACTAGATCTAGCTCAACACAGTAATGAAGTGTATATTCAGCAATATAAAGTAACAATCGCGCTTAGGAAAAACCCTGATGAAATTTGTTTCAAATAGTGCAACCAGACAGATGAAATTGTTCATTCACTCACTCTAGAGCTCGCTCTCTCATTCATTTACTTTCGCTCTCTCATTCGTTCACTCTTGCTCCCGCATTTGTTGACTCCTTCTCGCTCGCTCAGTTATATCAATTTCCTTTAGATCCTCCAACGCAATTTTCAACCCAATAGGATATACACCATGCAGTATGTTTGGTGCTTGATTACGACAATGATTGGTTCTTCTCCGTTAGGGCTATCATCAAACCAAGTCCGTCTGGGAAAACGTCACGCCTAAAAGATCTGTGAAAAGTCGACACTCTAACCTTAGGTTAAATAAAATAAAATTGAGAATGGAAATGGGGAATGTGTCAAAGAGACAACAACCCCACCATGGAAGAAGATGTAAGCAAAGAAAATAAACAAAATGACAATAATACATAAATAACAACAAACTTCTAGCAGTTAACTGTCATGTCAGCTCCAGACTTCAATTAAACTGATTGAAAGATTATGATTTCATAATATGAATATCAGGCACAATTCTTCCCGTTAGGGGTTTAGTATCATATCATCATAACATATACATTGTATGAGAAGAACATACATGTTATCATGCCAACAACTGGTTAAATTGATTAGGTAAGGTTCAAATATATAATATTTCAATTAAAACTATATATGGTGTATTGGCTATTGATTTCTTGTAGTTTATTTTAAATGAAGAAATCATTCATTATGCTCTTATTTGCATTTTGATTGTTGGTTCATTTCAGTTTAATGTAATTAACTTAATAAGGTTAATATATATATTTTTTATTGTTAGTGATAATGTTTGTCGGTGAGAAGAAGTTACAAGTTTCCTGTAACCACCTCCTATCGTGTTCAACCCAGATCCTTGGCAAATCTCAGAGAGAAAGCATGGCATTGCAAGATCTTAAAGTTCAGGTTCAATATTTGATTTGATATAGTTACATATTAGACATGTTAGACTCTGGAAATTAAATAACTCGATCTACTATCACAGACACTTAATTTGTCTCAGACTTTTCCCCCTATATATATTTTGTACCTGAACAGATTAAGGTACATAGTTAAAAAATAATCTAAGACAAGTATAGATCATCATCTGCTATATTTAGCATAATTTAAAATTCATACATTGTTACGTTCAACACCGATTATACGAAAGTGTGTGCAAATGGTGTGTGATCCCAAATTCCCGAAAAAAAATGGGCTTAAGGATGTTTGCTCCTCCATTTTTTGTTTTTTTTTGTGTCAGATTTTCGGAATCCTATGGTTTTATCCATGTATTGTCATTAAAATATTTTGCTCACTAACCCCTACTTTTCTTTTCATAATTTTATTACATAAAGTTTAAAAAGCCATATTTTAAAAAAAATGTAAAATTCTACGATAAGGAGAACACGGACCCTCCATTTTTTTCCCACTTTTTTAGTTTCTTTATTTATATACTATCAATTCATTATTATAATAGTCTTTTACAAAGCTTGTTATTTTTTAACAGAGTAGCGAACACCCTTAATACAGAATTCCCGAATATATAAATCATTCAAGTTAAAAAAATTGTTAATCATGAATTCCCTTGTCCGATAAGTGTAAATTAAAGTCCCGCGAGAAAAAAATAACTGCTGAAAAAAACATAAAACCATTCAAACGGTAAATTTTACCTGATTTAAAACATTTGTGCCAATGATATCTTTAACCCTCCCCCTTTATAACTTCGAACTATGGCGTAAAAGAAAAAAAGAAGCTGCTGAAAATCTTCTGCAGATACTGAAACTTTTGTGTTCAAAGCAAATAACCCTTTTTGAAACCTTCACTTTATAATCTGCCGCAATCATTGCAATAACGGGCTTTTGCTTACAAACATGCATTAATTTTAGATGTTATTTCTGCTCTTTTTAAAATTTAAGTCGCATACTGACAAATTTAGAATATTTCTGATCATTATACTATGAATATCATGATAATTTCACTTGTTAGGACTTGTTTCAGTGAGTCAGAGCATGATTATAAAATTCCATCATCAGTCTGAGAAATCCATAACCATCTTTATTCTTTTCAAGAGACAAGTTTCCTCTGCTTGGTTGCATTATTTTCAATTATTGTTACACATGTACACGAAGGATGTATCGTTCTCATGTTTTGTTAAGGTATGTTGGGTGTTTCAGGGAAATATGATGTTTTCAATCTTATTTATATTCTATTGTCATTTCAGTTCAATAAAAATTTAAAAGATTTATGATCGGTCGTGTAAACATTTGATGTTGACGTTTTTCAATTAAAATCTTAGTTTGCCAAACGAATAAAATCATCTTTAATAGGCAAGTGCCATCAATCAATAAATTTGATAGGTGCTCGCACGGGACCAAAAATCTTTTAGCTAAAATTTAAACCGGAAGTCATGGGAGAGTCTGCGCACTGAGTCATCAAGATTTGACAACTTACCAAGGATAAATTAACTTGATTTCAGCTTCTGCTGCAGCAATTTGGTGCAATAGTGCGTCATTTTATGAAAAACACATTACTTATTATTTTCTTAATTTTGATATGCACCAAATACTGTTTTACTAATTCATCATTTGACCCTTGAATTAACTCGTTTTCCACCCCTCCGATCTACCTCTGAAAAGTGATGTGACGATGTGTATCTTTTCATGTTTCTATATTTGTCTGGGCAGTTAACAAGTATCCATATAACCGATTTATCATTTTTGAAGATAAATCTCAATGTTACTCATAGCTTTAAACACACAGAACAAGTTGAATTTATTAAAACATGAATAGTTGACCCCTCCCTGATGGTTAGAATATTGTAATTTTCTGTTGAGGTTATCTACAGTCTAGCCAGATGCCCTGAGATGGTGTATAAAGAAAATATGTTTATATATATGATATAGTTGATACATTTACAAAGTAGCATAACACAAACTCTGAAAGGTTTTTCAAACCAACTATGAATACAAATCCATGCAATATGACATAACATTCTGTAATGCCTGTATTCTGTATAAATAACATACACAATTCAGAGTTTACTAATTTAAAAACACATGTACTTCAATGTGGTTTCACTAATTAGCAACAAGAAAAATTAATTTGTGACAAGAAGAATAAAGTATGGACAATGATGGATAAGGAAACAAATTTAGCAGCAGATAACAAAAATTTATAATATAATTACACCTTAAGGTTTTGATTGGTTGATAGCCAGTGTATTTTTACCCCATATTGACAGAAACGGGTATGGATAGTAAACCCCATATTGACAGAAACACATGCCTGTGATAATTGTTGCACTTTTTATCACACCAGGACAATAAAAAGATTTTGAGGAAGCAGCTTTTTTCTATAGCATGAAAATAGTAATTAAAAATGTCAGTATGTCAAGATTTAGTTACTCACAGACAAATATTAATTCAGTAAAAAAAGTACAAAAAATCACCAAAATGCAGTTGACAAAGAAATATATAAGATTTTTCTGTTATAGGTGTAGAAAATAAAAAGAATGGTTTGACCCAGTTGTATGTGGTAAGAAAGACACTTGATAAGTACAAGACACAAAAAAAGAATAGAGATTTGGTCAACATCCTGCTCTGGTTACAGAAAATTACAGCAATTTCTTAAGATCTCAGCAAGTAGTAAATCACCCTACATGTAGTATAAACCAGAGGAAAAAAGAAATGTAGCTAGTTGAATAAAAGTTTGCAGGTAAAAACTAAAATTAATGCATGAATGATTGTGTAAGGCATAGAATCACAAGTAATTTTCATAATAAAAATTTACTTGTATTCCTAGTCATGACAGTGTTTTTATTAAGAAAAATATAAACCTAAGTAGAAAAGTGTTAAAAAATGTTATTTAGAAAAGGCACGGCTATATGATTTAAAGGAAACTTGAAATAATTATTAAAATTTTCCATTTCTATTTATAAAAATGGATTCCATTATTAATAACCTTGGTTTTGCAGATGAGTTTACCGAGACCATCAGGGCTGAAAGCCCCATCAAAGATTGGCAAGCCTACAGGTCTGCCCCAGCCAAAATCAGCTTCTTCTCTTCCAGCTCCAGATAAAGCCAAAAGTAAGATATAGTATACATGGTATAGTGTAATAACATTATGTGTAGAAACAGCATTGTGATGCATGTACATGTATTGTAATTATAAACAGTTCGTAATTCATGATTATTCTGTTGTAAAATATATTACAAGTTAGGCAAAGTTGTTTATTAACCCTTTCTTCCATTGATTTTTATTTTTGCATACTTGATTCGCATAGGATTTTTCAATAAAATGCTGAAAATATGCTTTAAAGTATTAATGCATTGTGAAAAACAAATATTTCATCAAATAAATTTAAGTCTGATGTTCCTATGATATTACTTTTCATATTGGATACAAATTTTATTAAGTCTACTGCAGACACTTTGAAGTCAAAGCTTTTCAACTGAGGTACTACATAGGCTTCAAAAGGTGTCATTATGGAGTAAAGGGGGTGGCGTCAAAAGGGGTCACTATGGAGGAAAGGGTTAATATCATATTCTGTTTTCTAGTGTATTCAAAATATACTTTTGATATGCAGTTCCGCAACAATGTTAATCTTAGGTCACACGAGTAGGTAAACTATTTTTATTCCAGTGGAATCTGATAAGTTTCACCATACAAGAGTAACATATGGTGTACCTGAAAAAGAGGTATATATGTGGAATATCAGGCTATATACATGATATACTATAGATGTACAATCTTAAATTGAATGAGAAATATATTACTTATTACCATTTGTAAAATCATATTCATGTCAATATTTTGGCGACACTACAGTGAAGTTTTTAAAAGAGCTGTTTGAATTTGTCAATCATATCATTACATTACAAGAACAGAAATATGGAAAAAATATCTACCATCTTCCAGTTCCATCTTGCATAGGTAGGTGTAAGAAAATATATTGCTGTTATTTCATAATTTTTGTGATCTTTACAGTTCTTCTATAAAAGCATGTAAAACAAAACATTGATCAACTTGCTTGCTATGTTTGCTTGGTTGTTTGCAAACATAGGTAGGCAGAGTTTCTCTCTGTTTTCATATATACTGGGATTTGATTGGACAATAAGAATTCACATGACATGAATTTACTGTTTACTGTCCAATCATATTCCAGTAAATAGTAAACAGACTGAATAAGACTGCCTACCTGTTGTTTACAAACATCCAAACAATTTTAGCAAGCAAGTTAATCAATTGTTTGTTTTGCAAGATTTAATAGAAGAACTGTAATAATTGCCAATATCATAAATATTAAATGTTTGCAAAAAATATCAACTCACATCTGTTTAAAAATTGGACACAAAATTTCTGAATTAACAGTATACATATTAAGTTAAGTTGGCTTTAATACTGTTCTATTTGAAAGAATGTTAAGAAATATAGAGAAATTTGACTTTTACAGGGACCATTCCAAGTAAGTTTTGTGTCAGGTGATTTTTTTTTAACAATTTGAAAATAACTTGTTTAATAAATGTATGAGGATATATATTTAAACAAATATTTAATGTGTAACAAAAGCTAAAAAATAATTACAATGTTAACATAACATATTAAATAAAAGTATAATGAAATACACAGTATTTAGATACATGTGTATGAGTTAATTGTAGGGATGTTTTGATTAAGACTGATTCAGTAAATTCCAATTCAAACCAACTTTACCTAATTTGAATTGAATTACCAACACAGCATTTTATTTACATTAATATTCATGTGATAGAAAATGTCATTGATTGCATTGGTTCAGGCAGAGAAAATTTTGTTATGACAATTTATTCAGAACAGGTTGGACGATAATTAATTTAAAAAATGATGCATGTATAAATGTGTGAGCAGTAAAAGAAATGTTCTTAGCACCACCAAAAATTAGCTCTTCTTTTATAATTTAATAACGTATTCCATTATTTGACATCGTCTTATTTATGTTTTTAAGGTCTTTGATTTTTTCACCTTAATCTAAACTTTCAAAATAGATTACAAGTTATGAGTAAATGTAAATGTTTCTCTTAAGATGTTTGCAAAACAGTTGAAAATTCATACAATTGTTTTAATTTGAAATATATTATGTGAAACTTTAAAATGTTATTTTAAATTTTTTTTTCAAGTGTTGTTTTTATTGAAATATACTAGCTTGGAACGGGAAGCTGTTTTATTATACAAACTGTCTTAAAGACTTTTGGTTTCTTTGTATATATATTATTATCATATTACTTAAGTTTTATGGATTTTTTAATGTACAATGTTCCATTTTTACCATCATTTATGAAAAGTTAACTGTTAGTCAAGGGAGATAATTTCATCAATTAGTGGAACACTGAACATTTTGTTTACTATATTGTGAATTGACTTTTAAGAGAGAGAAAATTGTTGCCTCCCCCATCACTCTGCTTTATTCACTCCTTAAGCGAAAATTGGCTTATATGGCTACGGAAGTCTCAATCAGGTAAAGGTAACAGGGCTTTCCTTGCTTATACTGTTAGCCCTATTCACCGCCACGATGAGGATAAACTGGCATGGCATCCTTCACCTTCAATTCTTATCAAAATCAATGCACATGCTTGCAGGACTTTACAAATTAAACTGATAGAAATGACGCCATTTTTATACCACTTGGAACACAACTTTTGTTCAATCTCAAGTACTATTAATAAAGTTGATCATTGCCCCATGATAAATTTGTGAAGAGCACATACCGTCATGTCAGATATATATGAAATCTTCTTTAGTCTCAGGAATGCATGATTTTCTATTCATATTTTTCTACTTTCTCTTGTTTCTTAAATATATATATATATATATATGATATAATTATAATATCACATTCAATATTCTGGAAAGCAAAATAAAGCTCTACATATTTCTTTTTGACAAACTTATGCCGTATAATAATAAAATGAAATACCTGTCAGTTATTTTTAAAATCTTCATTTAATGATTTATATTCAACTTTGCTTGGACATGTTGGAATTGTTTTTAAATAGCAGATTTAAAAACATTTCATTCTCATAGCGTTTCATGGTCTTAAAAAAGATTGTATGTGCCAATATCTCAGGTCTGAATAATTTTTTATGATGAATGATTTTTTCAAGACCATCCAAGATATCATTTTTTTTCTCACTCTATTTGAAACTTTTTATTTCAAAGCATGTTAGTTTCATATTAACTTTGAATGTTTGCAGTTTCTTTTTGTATTGATGCATATACATATTATTTCAAAATTGCCATTCTATTCAAGGTTTAATGTTGGAAATGTTTGCTTCCTAATTCTTTATGGGATGTGCAACCTCAGGATCAGGAAAATAAAGTTTTAAATTTTGATCCTATAACTCATTTGCCATTTAAAAATATTTGAACATTTGAAAAATTATTAAAGTTATCTATAACTATCAAAATAACAAATCTATATATATATTGATGTTAATTCAACTCAAATGCATTTTTATTGACTTTTCCCCCTTGATGTCGACATGAATTAGAATGGCAGTTATCTCCCCCTTTTACCAATTGAATGTCTTGATTGTGTGTTGCTATGTTTCTGTTTATGTGTTGCTAGGTGCCATTGCTAAAAGTGCTCGTGCTGCAGGTTTTAGTGCTACACAAGCTGATAAGTATGCCACCACTGTTGTCAATAAACTGCCAGGTAATTTATGTTTCCATGGTGAAATAAGTCACTAAATGTCAAACTCTATCAAAAGTTAATTTATGCATATTGGTTGATGTGATACTCTGTGGTCAAATTGTCTTCTTGTACAAATTGACTACACACAAAACTCTCGATTCAACCATTTTCATGGATGCTAATTTTCAGAATTGATAAACATAATTGATTTTTTTTTACATTGTTTTTTTTTCTTTTCTGAGTCTGCATAGCAGCCTGTAGAAAATGTTCTTTAGTTGAATACTAACAATTGCATATTATTAACATGCTGAGATGACAAAAGAGTAACTAAAACTTAACTGAATGTGTTACGAAAATGATAACTTTTGATTTTTTTATGTAATTATGCAGTAAACAATTGATCTCAATCAGTGAACATGGTGAAATTACATTCCTACTAAAGATTAAGCACAAGTTTGGTGATACATTTATAACAAATTATGCATCACCAAAACTTTTTCTTAAAATATCAAATTGATTATTTTATATGACTGACAAATTTAATACATGTGCATTTGAATGTTGTATGCCTTCTATGTTGCCTTTCTTGCATGCCTCTTGTCTTTCATTGTTTTATGCTTCTTCAATTTGCATATCTACTATTCTTATTGATGCTGGTAGTCAATCTAGCATCTGCATTGCAAAATTTATTTTTTGAACTTATCAATTGGATGGAATTTTCAGACCCCAAAATAGAAATATGGAACCTGTAATATTTTAGCTTAATTGTTTTGGCTGTATGTGTCAACTGGTAGGTGATCCTAAACACAATATCAGTAAAAAAAACAATTAGTTGGTATGTCAGAAACCAACTTGTATTTCCTTTAATATTGTTATATTTGGTGGTGTGTGGTTATAAATCAGACATAACGCCTCCAGGTGCGGGAATTTCTCGTTACATTGGAGACCTGTTGGTGACCTTCTGCTGTTGTTTTTTCTATGGTTGGGTTGTTGTCTCTTTGATACATTCCCCATTTCCATTCTTAATTTTATGCCCATTAAAAAACTGTTTATTTTTAAGCTTATTTCATGAAAACATGGTCAATCATAGAAATCGTGAAATTTAAACTCTACAAAGATGATAAACAGCTTTGTAGTTATGGCTGTTCCATTACAACATACATGGTAGCTGGAAAATGGGAAAACCATCAACCATCTATAGAGGAATCAGAATTTCTCTTATGTTTTAACTTTACTTAGCACCAATCAATAAATAGATTTGAAAAGTTCCTTTCCTGGGTCTAATGACTGGTTTTATTGTAGAACGGGCATTAATGATAACATGTACAAATGCACTTAAAATCATATTATTCATTCATATCCTTTGGTTGTCAGACTTGAGGTAAGGAACATTAAATTTAAAGTTTATTTTATAAAAAAAGTGTCAGTTCTTTAATACTATGAGATTTGAGAAAGAAATGTATGTTTTACCATTATTTTTCAGTCTCTATCAATCCAGACTCCACAGTGCGTCATTCTAGACTCTAATACATATTTATCTTCAAGCAGATTTTACTGTATAATAATTATATTCAAATCTAACTAATTATACATGATATGTTACAGGCCCTGAATATGAGGTACCACCCCCTCCATCAGATGATTTTAAGATAGGGGACAGAGTATGGGTAGGAGGGAGCAAGCCAGGTGTGATTGCATTTCTAGGCGAAACTCAATTCGCCGCAGGAGAATGGGCAGGTGTTGCCCTGGACAAACAAGAAGGCAAAAACGATGGATCAGTTAAAGGTATCAGATACTTTCAGTGTGAATCAGATAGGGGTGTGTTTGCTAGAATTTCTAAATTATCTAGAACCCCAGGACTTTTACCAATGTCAGGGCAAATGGACGATACATTGTCAGAAACTCCTATCAAACCAAATGGACCTGCAAGAAGACCTACAACGCCAAGCGTAACACCTTCAAGAGGAGTGTTTGGTTCTAATACTAGTTTAAGCCGAGCATCACCTGCCCCGGGAACCAGACCTGGAAGTAGACCCGCTTTGAAGGTTGGAGATCGTGTGTTTGTGAGTGGCAGTAAGATGGGTACACTACAGTACATGGGAGAAACAGACTTTGCTAAAGGAGAATGGGCTGGAGTCGAACTTGACGAAAAACAGGGTAAAAATGATGGTGCCGTTGCTGGTAAAAGGTATGGTTCTGCTCTAATGGGCTGTGTTATATTTAAAATCTTGTTTGCCTGAAACAGAATACATGTACTTTAAATTTCTTTCATTCTCACCTGAAATGGTAGATTAAGATTTAAGAAAAATCTCATTTTCAGCTGAGTTGTTTTGTAGGAGCTAATCTGTTCAAACCCTTGGCCAAATGCTTTTAACAATTTATTTCAGCATAACAATTATTGTTTTCTTCCGTATTTATGATGTTCCAAATGTATATTTTGTCAACTCTGGCTGACATAGCTTAAAATGTTCCAAATGTATATTTTGTCAACTCTGGCTGACATAGCTTAAAATGTTCCAAATGTATATTTTGTCAACTCTGGCTGACATAGTTTAAAAGTAAATATATTATAAAGATAATGAAGACATTTTGTCTATGGCCTGCCTTTATTATATATGTTGATAGTTGTTTATAACTCATGACCATAATTTTCAATATTGTGTCTAATGTCTTACATTTTTAAATAGCAAAAGAATAGAAAAATGAAAAGGTGTGTAAAGTCAATTTCAGCCAAAAAAAATGTAATAATGATAATTGCTGTAAGAAAATTTATCATGAAAAAGATTTTCTTATTTCTATTTCAGATATTTTGAATGTAAGCCAATGTTTGGTTTATTTGCACCAATTCATAAAGTCACTCGCCTGACATCAGGAACAGCTGGGCCGGGAAAACCAGCCACAACACCTACATCACAGTCCCGGTCGTTGATGAACACAAGTCTTCGTCTTTCCAAAGAAAGGAGCGGGAGTCAGGAATCTGTCAGTTCCATAAGCTCGTCAGCATCAAGTGTGTCCCGTAGCCGGGTAAGGCTTGGAGTCACCTCACTCGGCAATCAGGTACATGCAGTTTACAAACTCAATATTATAAGCTTTAGATTTGGCTTCAGAGTGTGACAAATTTGCATAATTGGTGATATTATATTATTTTTGATGAGGGGATCCTTTGTTTACTTGGTAACCTATTTAAGAATAACTTTTTAAAACAGAAGAATCTTATTTAAATGTCCACTGGGGAAACTAAAAATATTTTTTTTGTTATTAGTTTCGTATATTCAATCATAATTTCACTATTAGCTTTTCATTTCACTATTGAGCTTTTCTATTTGATATCTTAATAAAACACGATCATTAACTAACTCTGAGAATTAAAAAGAGAATTTAGATTGCAATCTTGAAAATTTCACTATCTTTATATAAGGTAACAAATCACAATCACTACATTTAATAGAGTTAATCAAACACCTTTTTAATTCTTTGGTTTTTACACTTTCACTCTTTTTATTTACTGACTGAATTTTCAAGAGAAGCCTAAATATTAAGCTCTGTCAAAAGGAAAATACTGAAGGTTTAATAATAAAGCAATAAAAACTTTAATAATTTACTCTAGGAAAAACATTTATTTAAGACAAAAGTTTATAACTCCATCTTGTCAAGACATTGGAAAACTCTTCATGGATAATTTTTTTTAAAGTTTCAAATTTTAAAGTGTTCTTTTGTAAAAGTGCTCACATAAAAAAAAGAAATAAAAAATACCAATGTCTTCCTTTTACCTGATTTTAGATAACTGATCTAGTTTAAATATGTTTGTAAAATAATAATGTCAATTTAAAAAAAAAAAAAAGAAACAAAACTTTTATGATGTCTTTAATATTTGGGGATGAGATTATAGGAAATATATAATATCACAATCTTTTATAATATTGTCAACTTAAAAAAAGAGAAACAAATTGAAATTTATCAGCTCCAGGGGTTTTACTAATTTCACCATTTCACATGATATTTATTTTATACCATCACATAAACATCATCAAAACATTGCACATCATACATATTCGTCTCATCAATCATAGTTATTTTATTTACTAATGTTTGTTTTTTGTTACATGTTCATTTTATCTGTTTTGTTTTGTTTCCTAGGATGCATTGAACTAAAATATATCAATTTTTTCTTTAGATTAAGGATTCTCAAAATTTTAGATTGATTGATTTGTTTTTAATGCCGCTTTCCGTGATTTTATAAACTGATATAGATCAGAAGTAATTCTAGTACATGTATACATCTCTGAACAGAAGTCGAGGAAAATCTAAGTGAAACGATTAGCCTGTAATCATTTGATAACGCATACTGTTCGGGGAGCATTTTCATGTATTCTCTGATTCTGATTAAACCACACAAAAAAACCAACTATGAAAGTATTACATTTACATGCAGGTTTGTCAATAGACAGCAAAAAAATAGCCGTTTAAAGTAAAGTGTAACATGGGTAAATTTTATTGTGAACCTACATGATACATATAATGAGTTTCTTTGGACATCAAATGACTGAGTTAAAAATAAAAAGCTTTATTATTTTAAAAAAAAACACCCAACAACTATGATTTAAACTATTTCTTACTTTCTATAAACCTCCAAGTATGTACCTGCTGTGAACACTGATTATATAATAGCATGACTTATTGTTGACTAAATATTGAAAGATTTAAATAATTTGGTGTCCCTCAATGAGCCTCCCTAGCAATGATCCTATTGGATGACACCTGTCTTTTATGTAATATGTGCTGTTTAAATCCTAAGACCATTTTCCTATTGATTGGCTCATTATACTAATCTTTGTAATATTGGCTCTAACTGTGTGCTGAGCTGTGAATGTTTGCTTCCCATCAGCTGTGTGCTGATCAATGAATGTTTGCTTCCGGTTGGCTTTGTGCTTTGTTTTTCTTAATGTTAATTGTTGTACTTGTATCCAGTGCAATACGTGCCTCAGTATGTGTTACATTACTTTTTTAATCATAACAAATTAACCTTCACATGTTGACAGATATTGTTCTTCTTGCAATTCATAATACTTTCTTGAATCAGGTTTAGCCATTCATGTAACAAAATTATTTCATAAGCTACAATTTTCTTTTAAATCTGTAATATTTTATGTAATTCTACTGCTCATACCCGATTAGAAGAAAAAACAATTTTTAGGAACTTGTCAAATCTCCTCAATATTTAAGTTTTTATAAGTCTATCACACTATTTTGGTGTACATTTGAAAATCTTAGTTACCCAGAATGCATAAGATTCTGAATCAATGAATATCTCATTCTAAATTTATGAATTGCAAGAAGAGTGATATTTCATTGAATTTTGTCATTTTCATTGTCACTTGAAACAGAGACTTTTGTCATATTTTCATTTTCAGTTCTAACTGAATTAAAGTAAAACTGCAAAATTGAATATTGGTTTAAGAAGACATGTGACCTAAAAATGGAAGTTTTGCCTTTTTAGGGCATTATAGAAATTATGGCATGGTTGACAGAAGTCTCTGGTTCTAATAACATATATTTATCATCCAACTTCCTGGAGCTGTTCACACTGCTTTTCTCTACAAAAATCTGAAGTAAACTGCATGTAAACCTATTATTGATGTGTATTTTATATATGTGTACAATGATAATGTGTGGCCACTGAAATTATATCTACTTTCTATTCTTGAAATAAGAAAAAATATAGCAATTATTTTTTTTCATTTTTGTTTATGGCTGAAAGTTTAAACTGTGTGCATTATATATATGTTTTGACTGATATACAGAAATAATCAATATTGAAAAACTTCTGTACACAATTTGCATCCCAATTTAAATAGTTCAATTTAAAAAAAATTAATGGAAATGTGTCAATTCTTGCTTGTTACTGTTGGTGGCCATACCTGTATAAATTGTGAAAAATCAGTTTAAAGGGTTTAATGTATCACAATATTTTAAATGTTTGACATCTGATTGTATGATCAAAGAAGATGATCAAATTAAATAAAAAAAAAAAATTGCAGGGGGAGATAATAAAATTTTGTATAATTATCTCCCTTCTCACAGCATATCACTATAAGGCATGTACAACAGAATTGCTAATCAATATATTATGATGATTTCCTCCATTATAAACAATTATTTGTCAATTTTATAGAATTCCTTTAGCATGTTCTCCTTCTAATATGTTATGTGTGACATATATATGCTACTTCAAACCTAACTCCATGGCTACTCTCTCCACCAACATTTGGTAGGAAAACTGTTGATCAAAGTCAAGCATTAAAGATTGTAGTCAAACAAACCTGGCTTGAGTGATGTTTAAACTCATAACCTCAGCGTTGACAGCCTAATGATGGCTTAAGAGGAATTACTAAGACCACTCAGCAACTGAGGTTCCCGCTAACAATAATAACTATCTGTCCTCAAAACTGTAATCATGAAAAAGGCATTTCAAAGGGATATTAGCACAGAATAAGTTGTCCACACTGGAGCATTACATAAGGGCTTTTTTGCCCTGAAAATTCTTGTAAAACTGTAATACCTGCAGTAAAGTAAACCTATTTGTAAACTTTAGTAGACAGAACATTAACTTGGGATTGATAACAAAATTTGGCTGTGACAAAATTAAGTTGTTGAGGTGCACGTATATCTTGACTTAAAGGATGTTGGCAACTTTTTAAAGTGAACAGTATGAATTCATAACATTTTACATATGACTATAAATGAGATTTCTCAAATTTGTTTTGTACTTGTGAATAGATAAACACTAAGTACACTTGTTGTGTTGTAAATAACAAGATTTTTCACAGTTTTTAACATTATAAAACTTATTGAGATTCTCATGCTCAATGAGATTATTCAAAACTACCAATTTGAAACAGTTTGAAAACATGCTAGGTTCTATTTGACATTTAGTTATGCTTCATGGATCATGTCTTTGATCATAAGGCTTTCCTGAAGCCTTCAAATACTGTGAATTTATTATTATTCGTGGGACACCAATTTTCGTGGATTTCGTGGGTACAGGTGAACCACGAAATTAAATGCTCAACGAATAACAAGTTTTCTATAGGCTTGTATGCAGATTTCGGCAAAAACAAGAAAATAAATATCCACAAACATTTAAGCTTTCCATAATCTACGAAAATTTGTACCCACAAAAATAAATGAATCCACAGTAGTCTTTTGTGCAGTACCAAGCTAATGATAAGTCAGATGCATCCATGAAGACAAGAGGTTACCATGATGGTAGTCTTAAGACAGATATTGTCAGATGTATTACAGTCTGTGGCTAGATGAGCTAATACGTTGGTAGATTATTTTCATTTAGACTGTCAAAGCTAGCCAAAGTATTTTGTCAACTGTGGATTCATTTATTATTGAGACACCAATTTATGTTTTATAATTGTATAAATAAACCTATTTTTCAAGAGGTTTCGGCCATTGGCCTTCTTCAGTTCTTTATTTTTCCTCTCAACTACATGGCTGACATCTACATGATTAAAAAAAGGAAATACAAATGTAATGTCGGCCATGTAGTTAAGAGGTGAAAAAAAGAACTGAAGAAGGCCAATGGCCGAAACATCTTGAAAAATTGGTTTATTTATACAATTATATAAAGTATGTTCCCTATTGGAATTTTGAAAACAAAGAATTTCTTTTTTATTTGATTCCTTCATGTTATCCTAGTCAGCATTTAAGCCTATAGAAAATTGTTCTTTGTTAAACTTTTAAATTTTTAATTCACATATTCCAATTACTCAATGAAAATTGGTGTTCCACTAATAAAAATGAATCCACAGTATATGTAATATCCAACCTGATGGCAGGATATTACTGGCAAAGTATGATGTTTCTCATCATATCACAACAGTGCCATGATAAACCGAATTTTAAAAAACAGAGGACAAAATGTTGCAGGTCCGGAGAAAATAAAATCTCCTACTTATACATGTAGTTGTATAAAAAATATTTTATTTCTACAGCTTCCTCTACATCATCAACGAAAAAGAGAACTTACGAGTACACCAATAGCGGTAAATTTTGAAGCTACTTCCCTTAAAATTGGCATGATTTGGTTTTGGAGCTAGTGATAACTGAAAGATTTGAAATTGTTTTACGCTCTCAAAAATTACATAAAATTGTAGATATCATTCATTCATGAAATTGTTGTGGTCACTTTTTTTCCAATGAAGAACCTGTTTTGATGATAAGTTTGTTAAAAACTCAGTTACAGTTGAACAGAAATTTTTTTAATGGGGATGTTTTTAAACAACTTTCCCACATTTGATTTTTTTTTATTATTTTTTCTGATTTGTAGCCAAATTTATGATATTTGAACAAAATTGAATTTTAAAAAGAAAAATAGATAAGTCAAGTGTCAGAATCCATATTTTCTTTCAATACATCACATTTCAAGAAATATGTTTGAGGTTTACAATTTTCATTGCAATTTTCTCAATATATAAAACTGATTTGGCATGCCTTGAAAGTTTCTAGCATTGAGCTAAATCATACATTCTATATCAGATGATAGACGATGATAAATATATCTGGTCTTGAAGTAAGTCCTCCTTAGAGAAAGGTGTCTGGGTATTGACAATTAAATATGACCGTAGAAATGTGGAGTTGGTTTGTTAGAATTGACGATGTTGCATATTTGTGCATTTTGTTCGTTGTTTTTTGTTTTTTGTAGTTGTGCTTTGTTTATTTGCATGAGATTAGAAATCAGATTACTGTGCCTGCAAAATAAATACTTTGTTTGATGACCTTGTATGTCAAATTTAAGTTTGCAAAGAAGATATGATATTTTTGAATGTTTGCAAATGAAATCTAGCATGAAAATAAACATAAATATTTGTAAAGGTATAAAAAGCAAATCTTGCTTTATTTTTTTAATGAATTTAAATCTTATATGTCTTCTTTTAAATGCATTTTGTGCCTTTTACATTATATGAATCAATATTGCATGTACATGTATTTGGTTATACATATATGTATGCCTGCATGATTGTCAGATAGCTTAGTGGTATAGTTCAATTCTTGTGTGCTGATTTTTAATGTTACATATAATATTATTATTATAGTTATATTCAAATTTTATTGCAAGAACAAAAATAAAAAATTTCAATAGACCTCTGACAAAACAACTTGTCTGAAACTGACTGCCTAAAAAAACTTCATCTTGCTACAAGGATTAGCATAAAAAAGAGATATTTTGAAGAAATAAAAAAAAGAAATGTTGCCTTTTTCTCTCAAGAATCATGATTTTGGTAATCATTTTTGTATGCAAAATTTCATCCATCCGATTCCAAATTTCTTCATTAGCTATAAAAAATATTGTTGTATGAATATGATATATATGGAACAGTGACCAAATTTTCAATACAAATATAATGTTGAGAAAAGGTAGTGTGAACATACAAATATTTCAGTCTGAGCAGAAAAGATAATCCATGTTAAAACAAATCTCAAAGGCATTATCTAACATCTAATTGAACTTTGCCCTTTTCTATTTTAATGTAGCTAGTCGTTGTTTTGCATGCAAGCTTTCCCGCTTCATTAATTGTCTTCTTACTTAACTGTCTATTTTTGTAGTGTTTTTTATTTATATATATAAAAAAAAAGTTTTTACCTGAAAAAAAAAGTTTTTACCTGAAAAAAATCCAAAGAAAACACTTTCTGAATCATACTACATTACAAACAAAAAAACGTCTGACAAAACAGCTTGTGGTATGATGGCAAATAAGACAACAATTTACCACTGTTCAAATGAAGTGGTTGTAGCCAATCTTTCACTAATAAAATGGTAAGAAAAGGTAAACTGTGTGAAGGGATTGCTGTAAAAGATACATGTTTACAGCAGTTCAGTCTTGGAAGGATACCAGAAATATAGTTTAGAAAAAAATATTTTTTGTGAATTACCGAATAAAATTTATAATATGATTTTCCATAATTAGAAAATAGATAATAATGATGAGATCTGCATTAAAAAAAAGATGACATTAATAAATGAAAATGGAAAGGGAAGCATGTTTTTAATATATTTACACTGTTTTTTCATACACATAGTTATATGCTTCAAGAATGCTTGTACAGCCAACCTACCTGTTTTTCAAAACACATCCAGGATTTTGTGAAAAAGAATGAAAAAAACATGTTTGAATTTTTTCAAGCACATTTTTGGGGTTTACAGAGTTTGATTGTGTGAACTTGGTTAGATTGAATATCTTAGTCTTATGCAAGAGAACAAGAGCTTTGAAATGTTCAGATTAAATTAGCTACAGTTGTAAGCATTAGTTGAAATATAATTTTTATGTATATATAACTGTGAATACTTGTTATGTTGATCAAATGACTTTAACATTGTAAGGCTAACGATGAAATGTAAGAAAAAATATAAGAACTTTTAATTACAAATCTTAAGGCATCTTATTTGAAGCCTTCCAAATTTTATGTTTTATTCACTTATGTGAAATATTTTGTTGGAAAACATTTTAGTATTTATAGTCTCTGTTTATATGAAATAAAAATTTCATAATAATAACTTTTTTTAATGATTTTACTAGCACTCAATGACTGACCATGGCCACATTTTAGTGTAATTTATATTTTAATTTATACAAGTATTCACTGTTTAAATGAATTGTCTCTCTTGACAGTTATTATAGAATTATCTCCCTTTACAGTTATCATAGGATTATCCCTTTACAGTTATCATAGTATTATCTCCCTTTACATTTATCATAGGATTATCTCCCTTTACATTTATCATAGGATTATCTCCCTTTGCAGTAATCATAGAATTATCTCCCTATACATTTTTCATATATTTATTATTCCTTCCTTTTCAGTATAGTTAGCTTGCATAGGATAAGATTTTCAGTTAAACCATATGTTATTTAATAGATCCAGCAATATCATGTTCTAAAATATTATTTTATTGTCAAAAGTTGACATGGTTACAGTTTTAGAAATTGGTTCGAATTATATTATAATGAACTCAGCCCTACGCGTCAGGTCTTATAAGATCATGATGCAGATTAAAACGAAATTTGGAAGTCATTTTTTTTTCAAAATATTACAATAAGATTTGAAAACTTGTAAAAAAAAAATAGAAGAAAAACTCATTCCCGGCAAAAATAAATACTCAATAATTTTAAATTCTTGACATTTTATTATTATTTTTAAAAATTAAAAGTAACAATTCAATTAGTTAATCCTTAATTTTTTTTTTTTTATTTCCCAAAAACTTTTGGCCACATGCATTATTCAGAAAGAGATTAAAATAATGTCTATATGGAATACGAATAAGATGTTATATTTTATAAAAAAATATGATTTGCTTGCTTATTATAAACTATTATACATGGATCTAAGTAAACTACATATATATTATATATACGTGAATATATTCAGATCATAACTATTTGATATGTATCTATGTATGGGTTTGAAAATTTTTCTTATTATCGTGAAGTTTCTGATAATATTTTAAAATAATTATAACCACAATATAGCTAGTTTGAGAAGAGTCAATTCTATTTACAGCGCCAATATAATACATCACTTAAAGATTTCTAAAACTTGCAAGAAACAATTTCAGATGATGAAATATTTTTTCATAGATGGAAAGAGCATCTTTAGATCACACATATAATCACCAGTAAAAATGATTTCAAAACAAATTTGTCCCCCCCCCCCCTCCCAATTTTTTTTTTTTTATATACAATACAATACAATTATATTCTGAGTTCACTATATATAATATTTGGTGATGGCCTCATGTGCAAGTATGCACTAAGAGGACTAAGTAAAAATGATATTGCTGGATAATTTTTGAGCATGGCTTTATACTAATTTGGTGTAACGTTTCTGTCCTTTAATTAACACAGGCCAAACCAGGTCATCGGCCAAGCACTCTCAATTTAACGGCAACAACAACTGCTTTGCAGGTGAGTAGTTTTTCTGCATATATACATATAATATATATTAGAGCCAAATATAGAGTTTATTTTTTATCACGTTACAAATATTTTAACATTCTTATATTTACATACTAAATAGTGTGTTAAAATTACATTGTTAGGCAATTTATACATATATTATATTATTTGCTTTTAGTTTTCAATTTATATTTTGTAATCTTTACAGAATAATTTTCATATATGAAGTTGAAAGGTCATTGTCAGATTTATTTGAAGCTCATCTCACAAATATATATTAAGAATGCCCAAGTCTTTACTTAAACTCACATTACCCTAAGGCCCAAGGAAACAACTATCAACACTTTTGGTCTGATGTATTTTAAATCACATATGAGCGGCTTGGGATAGCAATAAATGGACCTTATGCAAATGATCATGACATCTGTTAACCTTTTCCTCCATAATGACACTTTTTGACGCCACCCCCTTTCTTCCATGATGAAGCCTTTTGAAGCGCTTTGACTACAAAATATCTGCATCGGATTTAAAAAAATTTGTATCCAATATGAAAAGGCCATTCATAAGAATATCTGACTTGAATTTCATTGATGAAATATTCGTTTTCACAATGCATTAATACTTTAAAACCTGATGATTTTTTTTTATTGAAAAAATCCTATGTGAATCAAGTGTGTGAGAAAAAAAAATCTATGGAGGAAAGGGTTAACCTATTTCGGGTTGAAAAATTACGCTACGCAAAGTTTGTAACTGTTTGAAAATTGAGAAGTTATAAGATTACTTTCAGCAGACCAAAATTCATCTTTTATTTGGTATTTGAATGTTCCAAAATCTGTCAAAAGTCTTACACATGTACATGTATACACCATTCTATAAGGTGGACTTCTATACGATGCAGCTGGTATGATTAATGGAGGTATTTTTGCCAAATTAATTGATTATAGTAAGAGCTATATTTGGTTAGGTATGAACACTTGAAGCTTTGTCTGCTTGTTCATTATGATGTGAACTTAAGATATATGCCTGAAACAAGGAATTATTTGAATCTGGAATAATTTTGAATTCTTGAAAATTGATTAGAAATTTATGATGAAAATTAACCCAACTAAATAGGGTTAGCCATGCACACATGGCTAAGGGGAGTTAGTTAGTTCATACTGAAATGATAGTGAAAGTAAAATTAACATTAGCCATGAGCGCATGGCTAACCCTATTTAGTTGGGTTAGTTTTTATCATAAATTTTTTATCAATTTTCCAGAATTCAAATAATTCCTTGTTCTGATTAGATTTTTACCCAGAATTTCCAATTATCAGAACATGCTATTGTGCTGTGTGAGCAGGCATGGTAATCTAATGATATTGCATTCTTGTTGCCAATGGTATCAAGTTTTTTTTTTGCAAAATTATGGTTGTGAGACCCTTTGCAAAGGTTTCTAGTATTTTGTGACTGGATGGCATGCAAGTTTACAGTGATCCTTTTGAGTTCCTGAAAAAAACAAAGAGCAATCTTATTTTCATTTCTAAATCTGCATTGCCATGGATAATCGGAAATTTCATTGAAAAAAATCTAAATGGTAAATGTTATAAATCTATTTGTTAAACACACTAGAAACTAGACTAATAAAGAACTTCCTATCTTAAAACCATTCTATTGTTTTATCAAACATGCATAGATTGTGCATATGTTTTAACACATAGTTAATTTATGAGTTTGATTTGATTGATTCAACATCTACATCAAAGGGTTGGGGAGAGGAGTTGGCATAGATAGTCCAGAAAGTAAGACAAGTGTAGCAGAGTTCAAAAGACTATATTTTTACTGCTAATAGTGGAAGGCACATTATTGTGAAGCTGTAAATATTTGTAAAGCCATATATTTATATAATATGCAGTTTCCTTGTATTATGACCTTTCATGAATGTGTGATAATTTTCCCTTTTAACTTGCTTGTACTCATTGCCATGTCAATAACAAGTTGAGTTTATTTGCGTGTTTCTTAAAATTTATTATTAATATCGGTAAAGTTATTGCTTTTTTTGCTATAATTATCTACCACAAAGACAATAAAACAAGAAATTTCAGTCTCAAATGGTTTGTAACCAATAAACAGATGATTTTCAGGCTATTGAAGAAGTTCTACTTGATGTACACATACACTGGCAATGGAAATTGTACATTGGAAATATTATTGTGTTTGGCATTTTTTTGGTGTTCTGGACAGAAAATAGAGATTTTATTAGGTTCATTGATAACTGAATATTGTTACTACTTGTGTGTCTACAAATTATATGGATTTGTTTTCTAATTTAAGTGGATGACTGGTGTTGGAACACAAAAAATTCTGAAAATGCAGGATTTGCTGTCAAATATGTAGTTAAATAATTTTGTTTTTACATTTCATTTGAATAATTTTTATTTTGTTTTCTATTCCACTTTTAAGAAAGCCTTAAAGGAGAAAGAAGAACATATAGAACAGCTGCTGAAAGAGAGAGATTTAGAGAGGTCAGAGGTCGCTAGGGCTGCTGCACAATGTGATGAGGTAGTTCAATTAATTATAAATATATGAGATTATGTAAATGAGATATGACACAAAAAAATAAAAGACATCAAGAGAACAACAAAGTCATCAACAATAGACAAGTGTTTCTACAATATGTCAAACTCATCTCTTTAAGGAAGCTGGCTTGTCATGTTTAGGATTTTTTGTCAGATTTTCGGAATCCTCTGGTTTTATCCCTTTAAATGCCTTGAAAAAAATTGCCCAGTAACCCCCATTTTTCTTTTTGAAATTCTGTAACATGCATAATGATAAGCCATCTGTAAAAGTCTTATAAAATTTTACTTTTTAACAGTTTTTGAGAACTTTAACTTGTCAATGATAAAGCTATGAAAAGTCAAGAGAGAATATTTTCCCACCAATATTTCAATGGCTCATATCTCGAAAACAAGCACGTTGACCTATATATTTTTTTAGCTCTTTGGGATCCTTTATTAATTCCTTATCAATATAAACTAGTGTTTTGAAAAGTTAATTACTTTGAAACTGAGAAGTGAACTCCCTTAAATTCTTAATAGTAACAGAGATTATCAAACATCTGACATTAACAACAATATGTCTTCCAAATAACAAAAAAATGTTTGATTTGCTTTTTAAAAATACTGAATAAATCCATAATGCTATTTTAAAACCTGTAAACTTGACAGAAGAAGATATAGTCACTCTTTAACTTACATTGATCTGACATTTTCAATTATATGTGTAAGGCAAGTTTTTTTGTTCTTCAAATTATTAGACCAGGAAGAAAAATGATTTCATTATATAACATTTACAGTCATTGTAATATTTATGTCATATTATAGGCCGAAGGTCAGATGTCAATGATGAGGGGTGAACAAGAGAGATACAAACAGGATGTTGACGATACAGTTCTCAAACTTAGGTCCCTTGTAGCTGACATGCAGCAAGAAAAAGTAGAACTTGTTAACCAATTAGATACAGAAAAAAGGTAGATTGAAAAATTCTCTTAGGCCAGTAAAATATTCTGTCAAGAAGTTATTTTCAGCTAATGAGGATTTATTTTGCTGTGAATAATTGTGGCTGATGATTTTGGTTTTTCAATTAATTTTGACCTCTATACATCTCAACTTAAAATTAAAAAAGTATGATTTTGTCTTAGGAAGTAAGAGGACTAAAGAGTTTTCCTTCAAAGATATATATTTGATATTGTAATTTCTTCAATTTTTTAAGTCCCTTTTTTGCTGATTAAGAATCTTTTCTCTATTCTTATATAATTTGTTTCAGTCCATACCACTTTATGGCAAGAACTCAATTTTTAAATTTTTTTGCCGAGTTTTCTCCACAAACATCTTATAGAAATTCAGACTTTACAATAATTTTATCTTTATTTCAGAAAAGTAGAAGACTTACAGTTCCAGATAGAAGAGGAAGCCATGACAAAGGATGATATGGAGGTTGGTACTTACAAGATTTAAATGGGGTCTAAATTGTTTTAAGAGGTTTTAATTGACAGGATTTAAATGTTCAAGAACAGGGATGTTATAGATAAAAGTATTCATCTGACAAAATACACCTTATCACTATTTGTTTGCCATTATTGGACATCACAAAGATTCCTGTAAAATTTTGACATCATAATTAGAATATCTGATGCCACAATGGAAAATGATTGTTGTATGATGTCAATAGTTTGTGTGGGGCAGATTCTAGGGTTAAGTGGGACATATTTGCAAATAGCGATAAGGTGTATTATACTTTACAGAATCCATGTGATGGAAATCTGAAAATCTATTTCTGGAATAGTCCTGTTCAATTTTCATAATTCAAACAATATTATGGATATTGAACAAATATATTCCAGAAATTAATAATCAGAATTTCATTACATGGCACAATATGAAGCCTATTTGAACTTAATACGCTCTCTCAAAATATAGCTTCTTAATATGATTAGCATCAGATATTTTACAGTATTAATATATCGATGCTCCTGATTCTGGTACTTTTTATGCCCCACTGTCTCCAGAGGTAGCAATAAGTGTTATCCTTGTCAGTGCATTTGCCAATTTTTTTTCTGTTCTCTAACTTTAGTTTTCCTAAACTAAATGTTATGACACTTATATACCAAACTTATGACCACAAAGTACAGATCACTTGCAAGCAGGGGCATCATCTGTGTCCCATGGACATGTTCTGCATTTATTGTCTTTAGTTTTACAGTTAATATAAAAAAGAAGATGTGGTATGATTGCCAATGAGACAACTATCCACAAAATACCAAAATGACACAAACATAAACAATTATAGGTCACCGTACGGCCTTCAACAATGAGCAAAGCCTATATGTAAGTTGGTATTACACTTTGAGTATATTTATAAAGAATCTTTCATTTGTATGACATTTAATCATGAGAATTTTCATTAAATTACATTAAATGTATACTACATGTACCTATATGCATTGTCTTATGCATGTTGAATTGAATAAGTAAGGTATAATATATGTTATTTTTCAGTCAAGAACAGAAGAAGAAGAAATGAAATTCAGAGAGATAGAAAGATTACAACAGAGAGAGAAAGAAAGAGCTGATAAACTAGAGCAGGATATATTTACCATGAAGGTATTTAATCCAAGATTTCAATGTTAAAAAACAAACAATGTTTATGTATTATTTGTCTGAATTACAATTTTCATGGATTTCTTTCCTTTTCCTTACCAAAATATTAAGAACTGAAGGAAGTACATATTTTGTATTGAGTCCAATTTAGTTTTTATCTATTTCCAAAAAAAGATACCTCATGACCTGTATTAGTTTTCCAATAGTGATATAAAGAAAAGTATCTTCATGTGTTTGTTTTTTATGAACATTATCTTTCTTTCATTCTTTAAAGCCCCCTGCACGGCAAATTTGATGCTCCTATCCAGCATACCTTTCAGTGGCAATCAAACACTGCCTTCCTGCAAAACAGCTGTTTATAAACTCAATTTTTTCGCAATACAAACCCATATTCAAGGCTTCCAGGGAATGTTTTATTAAGTTAGAACCAACCAAATCATTAATAAATCAGAACTTCATATTTTCCTGAGGTTTAAATTACGTCAACAAAAACCAGTACGCATCTTGAATATAGTTATAAGAAGATGTGGTATGAATGCCAACAAGACAACACTCAAACCAAGTCATAATTTGTAAAAGTCAATCATCATAGGTCAAAGTAAGGGCTTCAACATGGAGCTTTAGCTAACCTCAAACAGCATGCTATAAAAAGCCCCAAAAATGAACTATCTATAATCTATATTAAAAAACAAGAAACAAGAAACCTTTATGAACCACATCAACAAAGGACAACCACTGAACATCAGATTCCTGACTTATGTCAGGTGGTGCAAACAAATGCAGCAGGTTTTAGCATTTAAATATGTACCAACATTGCCAAAATTGACATGTTTTCTGTGCATTAAATTGAGAACTGTTTGTACAATTAAGATAATTAGCAAATAATGTGACATACATGTAATATTGTGTGATTTATTTCAGGCAATGGCTAAAGACAATACAGAGAAGCTAGAATCTACAGAAGAATTAAACATAACCTACTTAGATCAGATAGAAGAAATTACACATAAACTTTCTCAGGCAGAAACTAAAATCAAAGGTTATGAGTCAAATCGTCTAGAGGAAGGTGCTAAGGTAATAATTATCTCAGGCAGAAACTAAAATCAAAGGTTACGAGTCAAATCGTCTAGAGGAAGGTGCTAAGGTAATAATTATCTCAGGCAGAAACTAAAATCAAAGGTTATGAGTCAAATCGGCTTGAGGAAGGTGCTAAGGTAATAATCATAGAGTTATGCAGGGAAATGGTTGTAAAAGATTTAAACCAGTGATATTGTTTGCTTTTTTCAAAACTACCTCTAGCCTTTTTTATTGGGAAAATATGCGTCGTTTTCATCAATTGGGAAATTTAAAATTAACCATGAATTTGACTGAAACTTCAATTTACAGAGCCATTTTCAAGAGTCAAACCCTGCTTTAAAATAAGACCTCATTTTGTCAGTGATGGTACATAAATAAACCCTCAAGTCTGAAAATATATTCATTTTAGGCATGTATTCATGCACAATTTCTACTGAGACAGCACTGTTTGGGAAAAAAATTGTCTTTTTGGGAATAATTTTAAGCCATTTTTTTTCCAAATTGGGATTTTTCTCCAGGGGAAAAAGCCTTTATTCTCCACTAATTTAAGGCAAACAATATCACTGTTAAACAGATAGATATTTTAACACAAATAGTCTTGTAGGTTTTTATTTTACAAATAGATGATTAAAATAGCCTTAAAAGCATATTTAAATGATACATATAAGGGCTGTTCCAGAAAATACTATGCCCCCCCCCCCCCCCAGGGACGGCACTTTTTTTTAACCCCCACCACCCACAGAAATAAAATTTAATTAGAACAGCACTCCCTTTGCATTTTGGTATTTCAAATACAACCACCCACATAATATTTTAAAAAATTGCCTTCCCTGGGGGGGACATAGTATTTTCTGGAACAGAGATAATTTAAATTAGGTCTGAAAGTAAGATGAGACACTTGAAAATAAACTTGACATTTAGTTGAGTTATCTTGAAGTTGTGATGCATCCATTCTTGTTTAATTATTCCAAAACTTTAACAGAACTATTGTGTGCATTAATCAATTGGGAATTTGGAAACTGGACTAAAATGTCAGGAAAATCTTCAGACAGATATGAGTTCTTATTGTTGCCATACTCACACAGTCACAGTATTTGCAAGAATTTTTTATTTAGTTTAAAATGTAACACTAATTTCTCACTTTGTCAAATACAGAAGATGCTAATTAAAATCACAATGACAGATTTTACCTATATCATGATTTATTTGCCGATTTCGTAACATGGTCTTTTATATAATATTTATTTGAACAGACGAGCCAAGTTAGTCTAGAATTGGAAGAGAAAGAACATAAGATATCAGAACTGGAGGAAATTCTTACGACAAAGAACAAAGAAGTCAAACAATTATCTAACAACCTACAGGAAGTGGTAAGTACGAAGCATTTGATTGGACGGCGATGTGGAATAAAATTACAGATTTACAGCCAGTTGCATTGAGTGTGTAGGTAAAGGTAATATCTTTGGTTAGCTTGCTTGCTAGCTGAAAATTTTGTCATTATCAGGTAAGGTTAACTACCCTCCTTCTTTCCTACAGACAGACAGATTGTTTATCTGTCAGGCTAGTCTACTCTTAAAGGAGGGTAGTTTACCTAACCTAATAATGACAACACGTTTCAGCTAGCAAGCAAGCTAACAAAAGATGTTACATTTACCTACACACTCAACCAAATTGGCTGTAAGTGGATGTATTAAATTAACTCCAAATATGTGAAGTGCTGAATTACTTCAAAATTATTGCAAATTTTTCCATTATCTTTATCAGTAATTATCAAGTCCACTTGAAATTTCTTGCACTAAATGATAAGGAGCTTGTACACACATCCTTTTACTATTGCACAAATTTCTATTATCAATTACTGTATACAATTTGACCTTTTACCTCTATAAAGCTTGTTTCTATTTGAATAGTATGTAAAGTTTTTTTATTTCAATTTTCATGGAAAATTAAAATAATTCTATGCTTGTCTTTTAAGAAATAATAGTTTTAGAATATTTCAATCGGATTGAAATCTCTGACACTCAGCTGACATTCTACTTTCTGTTTTAAAGACCTTGGAGTTTCTCTGGTCTTGTCATAATGATACACAACTTCGAAAATTTGAAGGCTGTATTTTCATTGGCTGTTAATAATTACCAGAACAGAAAGTAGATCAGAGTGTTGTATTTCAATCAGATTGAGAACATATAACAACAAAATATACTTTTATCATGTTTATAGAGAGGAATATTCTATTCCGTGTTGATTAGAGGCTGTCATATCATAGTTTGAAAGCTTATTTCTCAAACGTTTTGAACACCCTTTCTAACTACTAACATTGTTACTTTATTCTCAGAGATTTGGACTGATTCAGCTGGAAGCTTTACTCTGTAATGACTTGTTGCATTAAAACAAACATTTTGAAGGTAAGGGGCAAAAACGCACACAATTCAGCCCCATACCTGCTATTAGCCATAAATCTACCATCCTCACAGCACACAGGGTTCAAAATTTAGGACATTTTAAATGGGGGTTTGTAAAAAGACTATATATAAATTGGAAAGCCATACTAGAAATGTTTAAATATTTGAAGTTCCGTAGATTTAAAACAAAATAGAAAAAGTACTAATTATCTCCCTTGGACTTAGCAGTCGATTCAGCTGATTTAGGCAAAATATTATTCTTTGAAAGACTCATGGGAGTTATATTTCTCATTTGATTGAATTTGAATAAAGGATTATTTGCGATGAACAGTTGAATACACATTTTTACAAACACTTGAGCGCTTATGCTTTGTTAAGTTGCAAGATATTATGTATCACCCACAAAGTAACATCATACTTGTATAATAAATTTCATTTTATTATTACACAGTGTAATCATTTATTTAAACAAACATTTTTCTTGTATGGTTTTCCATTATTTGTGCTGGGGTTAAAATAATTATGTATTCAAAGGTCATGAACTATGTCTTTTAAATTTTTACAAATTCTATTCAAATCAAAATTCAATAGAACATCATCATGTGCAGCATAAAATATATTTGATTTCATTGGCGGATCTAGGGGGGAGTGGGGGTTCTGAGGGTTGGAACCCACCCTTTTTTTGGCCAATCAATGCATTTGAATGGGAACATATAGTTGGGACCCCCCTTGGCCTGGGTTGGGAACCCCCCCTTTTTAAAATGACTGGATCCGCCCCTGGATTTATTTGTATTCACACTCTATCAATTAAAATGGCTGGTTGGACTCTAACTGTTGAATTATGAGAGGGCCTCAGACAGATTAAATGGTCCTAAACTATGGACCTACACTTTATAACCCATGCTTATGAGAGGGCCTTAGACAAATTAAAAGGTCCTAAACTATGGACCTACACTTTATAACCCATGCTTATGAGAGGGCCTTAGACAAATTAAATGGTCCTAAACTATGGACCTACACTTTATAACCCATGCTTATGAGAGGGCCTTAGACAGATTAGATGGTCCTAAGCTATGGACCTACACTTTATAACCCATGATTATGAGAGGGCCTCAGACAGATTAAAAGGTCCTAAGCTATGGACCTACACTTTATAACCCATGCTTATGAGAGGGCCTTAGACAAATTAATTGGTCCTAAACTATGGACCTACACTTTATAACCCATGCTTTTGATACAAAGGCTGATGTTTTCTAAACTAACACACATTATCCATTAATGAGCAGTATAGTCACATGCAGTGGAAAACAAATTGATTATTATCACAATTTAATCACTGCAATTATAACTGAGAAAATATACATCAGGTATTGTCAGAGAAGTCATTTTGAAAATTAAACTCCAAAAAATTTATAATCTACATAGAGTTTTAACTTTCTCATAAAGGAAACTACAAAAAATATTCCCCATGAAATCTTATTCAGACACAAAACAATGAAATATCAACCACACAAAAGTTAAAGTTTCTTCAGTATTAAAGCCATACAAAGCTGAGTTTTATCTATTTTAATTGCCATGCTTGAATGTGCTTTAAAAAAATTGATAAATATTATACGGGAAAATATCTAAAATAAACTACAAGTTCTGTAAATTCATTTATTTTCTTGGGTGCCAATTTTCGAGGTATGAGGAAAACTTTGTGGTGCCCCCTATACCCACTAAAGCCACGAAAATTGGTATTCAACAAAAATTAATGAATCCACAGTATATGTTTCCTGCTTTTGTAACAACTTGAATTTCGTAATTTGCTGCTGCTCGCAAAATTTGTAATAAATATTCAGCCTCTGTTTCAGAAACTTTTCTATAAATAGAATAGAGCATTACTAATTTTATTTAACTTCAATACTTATTTTAGCATGTTCTTTAGAGTTTTTTGGGTTCCTTTAGATTTTGCTGATAGAAGGTAAACGGGAAATACATAGGCTTCCAGCTGGACATCAAACTCTCTAAATATTAATATTCTTTTCTCTAAAAACTGCATGATTATTATTTGTATGTAGCCTTATACTTGAATTTATTTACTTTGCAGTATATAAACTAAATTTGCTGTGGAATTCTAAACGTTATAGCTATTAAAGGAATATTAAGTTATTTTAAAAAATATCTAAATATAAATTTATAAAGTTGTGTAATGGCTTATATTACAATATATGCAAAACAAAAAAAAATCTCCTCAATTTGAAAGCAGATCAAGAAGTTTAAAGTCCTGTTGTTAATGTATAAAATCTTTTATAAATACTGAAAAGGAAAAAAAACAAACTTTTAATAAATGATATCAAATCGCAATTTTTGGCAATTCTATACTACTGTCTGAATTCCACAAGGTCAAGATTAAAAGTATTCTTATAAAAAGATTTCAGTTTTGGCGAACTTCATGCAATGTATATGAGTTATTGATATGCATGTAGTATTTCTATTGTTATTTATAAACAGGAAGAAGATTTATTTGCGTCCAGGGAGAAGAACAACCACATGAAGAATCAAGTAGAAAGTAAGTGTGACAGGCATTAGTAAGTGTGACAGGCATTAGTAAGTGTGACAGGCATTATCAAAATCAGTCCTGAATAAATGGGGGCAGTATATCCCCATCATTTCCGAACAGCACCACGGAAATTTAGATAGCACTGTTTTTTTCCCAAAATTATAGTACCATGGCTTCTTTAAATTCTATAAGTATAAAAAATTATTCAAGATAGCACTATGGTAGAAAATATAGCACTAGGGTACAGTGGTGCTTTAAGGCCCTGGGGAAAACACTATAGGGGTGTAAAAAAAAAAAATTTATGCACAAGGCCTTTAAAATATGTATCTTAATAAAAATTCCCTTTCAGCCTACAGACAATAATAAAATTCAATTTCAATTATTTGAAATGACTGCATAATTATTCAGCAGATGAGGTTAATATGATTATTTTTCATGAATTATTTCAGAACTAACTTCTCAAATGGACAACCAAAGTAAAGCTTCTGAAACCTTCAATTTAGAACTACAGCAACTCAAATCTCAAATATCAGGTAAGATACACACAAGTACAGCAACTCAAATCTGAAATATCAGGTAAGTTACACACAAGTACAACAACTTAAATCTCAAATATCAGGTAAGTTACACACAAGTACAACAACTTAAATCTCAAATATCAGGTAAGATACACACAAGTACAGCAACTCAAATCTGAAATATCAGGTAAGTTACACACAAGTACAGCAACTCAAATCTGAAATATCAGGTAAGTTACACACAAGTACAACAACTTAAATCTCAAATATCAGGTAAGTTACACACAAGTACAGCAACTCAAATCTGAAATATCAGGTAAGTTACACACAAGTACAACAACTTAAATCTCAAATATCAGGTAAGTTACACACAAGTACAGCAACTTAAATCTCAAATATCAGGTAAGTTACACACAAGTACAACAACTTAAATCTCAAATATCAGGTAAGATACACACAAGTACATCAACTTAAATCTCAAATATCAGGTAAGTTACACACAAGTACAGTAACTCAAATCTCAGATATCAGGTAAGATACACACAAGTACAGCAACTCAAATCTCAGATATCAGGTAAGATACACACAAGTACAGCAACTCAAATCTCAGATATCAGGTAAGATACACACAAGTACAGCAACTCAAATCTCAGATATCAGGTAAGTTTTAAAGCACACATACAACATGTAAAACAACTTAAATACCAGCAAACTTGTTCAAACACTAGTGCAGCAATTCAAATATCAGGTAAGTTACACACAAGTACAGCAACTTAAATCTCAAATATCAGGTAAGTTACACACAAGTACAACAACTTAAATCTCAAATATCAGGTAAGATACACACAAGTACATCAACTTAAATCTCAAATATCAGGTAAGTTACACACAAGTACAGTAACTCAAATCTCAGATATCAGGTAAGATACACACAAGTACAGCAACTCAAATCTCAGATATCAGGTAAGATACACACAAGTACAGCAACTCAAATCTCAGATATCAGGTAAGATACACACAAGTACAGCAACTCAAATCTCAGATATCAGGTAAGTTTTAAAGCACACATACAACATGTAAAACAACTTAAATACCAGCAAACTTGTTCAAACACTAGTGCAGCAATTCAAATATTAGGAAAGCTACACACAAGAACAGCAAATGAATTAAATTAAACATGAGAAAAGTAGCTCAGATCTCAGATATCAGGAAAAAACTTCAGTTATTGTAGATTCCTTATTTTCTTGTGGTGTATAGATAACAGTTCATGGAATGTTTTGGGAAACTTTTCCTGACAGAAATCATAATAGACAAGTTAATACTTTTTGCATATTCAATTTAAGATTTACAAAGGAAGCTGGAGTCACTTATATAAGTGATTCAAGAAGAATAAATATCTTAAAGCATAAAACTTTCTGTAAATTCAGAAATTATTGCAATGTTTTCATTATTGCAAAAATATGACAGGGCTATAATCGCAATAATTTAAACTCGCATTTTGAAATTTTTTATATGAATTAGTCAGGATTTATGTCAATATCGCGGCAATTAAAATCCCATTTTAGGCCAAAATGATAAAATTGCAATAATGAATGATTGCAATAATTTCTGAATTTGCAATAAATGACCTATTGATAGTAAAGCTAAAATTGGCTATGGCCAACATTGCATGAAAGAGGTCAAATTGACTAATATTTTGTTTGTATTTTAAGATCTGCAGAGAAAGCTTGACTCCAGTGAAGATAAGGCCAAGAGACTTAATGATGAGAAGATACAGCTGGTAAGTGTTACCATGGTGATATTTGTTTTACAATGGATTCCTGATATGTATCGTGATTGTCTAGATTTCTGTCCAGTATAGCTGCTGATGTCTTAGATAAGGCCTTGAAGGCATAAAACTTTGCTCAGTGCTCGAAACATGAAATCAAGCAATTTGATTGGTTGATTTTCGAGTATGAGTACAAAAATCATGCTCTAAAGTAATATGACCGTGAGGCGAGGTTTTCTTTCCTGAAAAAAATATTTACAAACACATGTCCTCATGTGCTTTATTCGATATTACTATCAGGTGCTCCATATCTTAATGTGGGAAAGTGTTATGTGGCCTAAAATACGACCTCTCACCAGTTAATGTCAGTTATAATATATTACTGTGGATTCATTTATATTCGTGGGTATTAATTTTCATGGATTGCTGAAAACTTGCATATTCATGGATATTTGATTTTGTGGTTTTGTCAATCTCTGTATACAAAGCCTATTGAAAAATTTGATATTCATGGTACATTTGAATGCCTGTACCCACAAAAAGCACGAAAATTGGTATCCAACGAATAATAATGAATCCTCAGTAAATAAACTTTTCTGCTTTTCTAATTTTCAATGTTCAGAAATCAATTACAATGTGCACAATGCTTCACATGTTTTGGCTCTACTATGACATTGTGTTTGTAAAAATAGAATTTATTGAAAAAAACATTTTCATTTTAAAACCATACTTTTCGTTATCTGTTAAGGACACTAAATTATCTCAAACTTGGAATATTTCTAATAGTATTAATGCAGTTTATTAGGCAAGCCAAATGTTTTGTTTTCCTCCTTCAAAGATTTGGTTAAACCCTACCTAAGCTTTGATGCTACTTTCCAAATACATGTTGTGCTTTTGATATTGTTGGCTGATTTATATGTGTACACCCTTATATTTATACACATTAAGTTATAATATTTGTTCAGTTTCAGTGTATCTGTAATTTGTTTTCACATTTATATATTTTATCAGTTATTATTTAATTTCTTGGCAACTTAGTTGAATTGATACAAAATTGAACATTGTATATTATGCATTCCAAATATGTAACCATGACCCAAGTGTTAGCTTTCAATATTGTTGGCTGTTACATGTACATGTATTGTATATAAATTCATTTTCTGTTCAGTTTTAAGAGTTAAATTCCTAATATTGATATGTTTAAGATATTCCCTTAGGGGAAGAAACATACAATGTTTCAGTATAAAGAAGATTCAAATTGCCCTTATCAACTTTAGTGAACATAATTATAGGAAATTGAAAATACAATTTTAAGGTATGATGTGAAATTGCTGTGGAGCTTTGTAGATGATTTTGTTCCATAGTGAGCAAGATGTACTTAAAAGCCATCTCTAACAGAGCTAAAACTTATGGCAATGCAGGCATGATTATTTGAACTTTTAAAAAACTGCAGTTATAAATAGCAAAAAAAACACCACTGCAGATCGGCATAGAACTTAGAAAAATTGCTTCTTGCAAAATTGAACTTTAAGAAAGTTGCTGTTTTCATGTTAAAAGTTGAACCTCAAAGACCATAGCATTTCTACAATATTGGCTTAACTTAAAGTAGGTTCAATACAAAGTTTTAATTAGATTAGGGTGAATGTATGGTTATAATTAAACTAAAAGATAACAACATACCAACAAAATTGGTCTAATATGAAATCAGATTCAATACACAGTAGTATTCAGATTTTCAATATAAGGGGAGAGTGTAGTATGATATTATTGAATATGTTTTTAGGAACAGCAAATGAGCGATATGATGAGGAATTCTGGTGATAGTTCCAAACGTCTGTCTATTTTAACTGAACAGCTACAGGACAGAAATAGGTTTGTCTTACCTCCCTTTGTTTGTATTGGTCATTTCCTGTTAGAAATGAATTCTGGGTAAACAATATAAAAATGCAATGTGTTGCTTTGTTGGCTTTCCACTTTAAAAAAAAATAAACTCATCTTTTTAAACATTAATGCACAAAGGCCGTACTGAATTTATAGAATGAGCTGGTTTCTGAAACATTAACACCAATGGCATACCACATGCTGACTTGGAGCGTAGTGCATGTTGCATTGTATTTCAAATTTTCATATTTTTATAAGCTAATGCTGGAGTAAGGATATATAGCATGCAACAAAATGACTGTTTCATGTCAAAAGGGAAATTTTAGATCATCATTTTCAAAGATAGCTGATAAAAACATCAACATTATTTATTACCCAGAATTCATCAGCTACAAACTGGATCTGTAGACTGGTTCCTGTACTTATATTATCTGTTTCTTAAAGATAATTGAAGAAAATATGTTTAGAAAGATAATGCAGGACCTTTCAACTGATTCTTTGAACTCTCTGTATTGTCATAACTGATTGTTGCTTTCCCTTAAATCAGCAAGATTTAGAGTTTTGATGTGTAGATAGTTGCAAATCAATTAGATAATAGTTTTGTCAGTTTGACTTTCACTGAGGATTTTTCTATTAGCTTTTTTGCAGTTAACACTTGTATAAAATTATAATTGCACAGTCAAAATAGATGTGAATATATGGTTCAAAATAACTTTACAAATGTCATTTATTACTCTTATCTGTATTCTGTGTTTCATTAGAAGAATTTTTTTAACTTAACCTCTATGGAATTATGGGAAGATTTGTACTTAAGTTTGCTATAGTTTCGTACTAAACAGTGAAATATAGTTGCATGAGTGACGAAGTTACGTCAATACTGAACTTACAGTAACCTTTTTGAACAAATAATTCCAGATTAAGCATAATAATATGATATTAAGAAATATTATGAATTTAAGTTGTAGGTATTTTGTAATGCTAATGTTTGCTTGGTCTTATTGCTAATTTTCATTTTGATATATTATTATTATTTTTGTTAATTTGAATTACAATGCTTTAATTGATACTGAACACAGATATATGCAGTATGATACTGCAGGATTTTTTTATATTTTTTTTTGTGGTTAGCTTTGCACTGCATTTTGTCTGTTGTTGTTACTTCATTTGTACTTTCTTCGAACAATCTAAATGTCAATGAAGTTGTGAAATCATTGTTACAATCAATATTTTGACGGTTATAACCGTATCCAAAACTTGCACATTGCCCCTTTTAGATATTTTGATAATCTTTTCTTATCAGTGATCATTTTATTTAATAATTGCTTAAAATTTGTAAAATGTTAAATCTACTTGTTTCCCTGGATTATCTATAAGGGCTATTCCATTAAAATGAATGTGGAAGGATTAAAGGGAATTTAATTACTGTAAACCAACTTATTTTAGCGGATACTTTATTTCATGTTTTACCCTTTTAAGTCCACTTGGAGGCTATTTCATTTCGCGATTTTTCGATTTTTTTGTCATAGTTTAATAAGGAATGATCCACATTTAACATACTAGCGACGATTTTATATTTGCGTTATTTTTCTACTCGGGGAAAGTCGTAAAAATAAATCGCTCACAAAAACAAGTTGGTTTACAGTATTAAATGTGGGTTATGTCTTTATTCAGTATGAGTTTATTACCATTATGCAAAATTATCTAAAAAAAATTGTTGTAGAAATATTTTTAACGTCCCTTCCTACCTACCCACCCACATACCACTTTAATGGAATAGCCTTAATGGAGAAAGATAAAAACCCAAGTGTTGTTGATACTGGTTTTAAATTATTGGATACTTTTTCTATGCAGAAAAGACATAATTGGACTGGCATAGCTTGAAAATTTGTCAGTCTAATTCTTTATTTCCATTGATAAAATCAAGCACATGTGTCAGTCATTTGGACTTGCATGTTCAATATATATCAGATATTTGAAATACTCTGAGAGTAGTAAATCAACACTGTAAAAAAAAATTGAAGAATCTCTATGATATTGGTTGTTAAAGTTTGGTGCACGTAAACTAGCAGAATGTTTACAATGATAAAGGAAAATAAAAATAATTGATAAAAATGTTTTATTTTTCAATTCAATTCTTTGCAAATTATTCGCAGAAAACTGTATTATCAAAAAATTACGGATTTATTTACAAATACTCATAAATTTTTTAGTCCAATAAAAAATCAATCAAAATTTAGATAAAAAAAACAGAAGTAATTCTGTATGATGAGTTCTGCAAGTTTCATTGTTATATAAAATTACTTTCTCATCTCCAGAAAAATCCAGGATCTACAAGCCGACTTGTCAAGTTCTACACAGCAAACAGCAAAACTTAGAGAAGAGAAAGATAGATTGAGGAAGGAAGGAGAGAAGGAGAGGGAAAATTTAATTGTTAAACATAATGATGTTGTAAATACTATTAAACTTACTTTACAAGATGTGGTAAGTTAACATTGGAAGTTTTGTATGTTGTGAAAACAATGGGGGAATGTCACTTATTTGATGTATTGTAACTTAAAGACTTTGTGTTGTGACACTTGTATACCTTGGTATTGGGGCTTATTCTCATTTCGCCTTAGCTGTCAAAATTTATATATAAAATTAATCCCAGTTTGCCTTAGTACAAATTTTAGGTACACAAGAATTAACTAAGGCGAAATGGGAGCTTCTGTAAACAATGAAATTAAGTGATGTTTTGTTTGTATTGCAATTAGTTGATATTTTTTATTTTGATGTCAAATTCTACCATTGAATACATTTTTAAAAAGGAATGGTATATTTTTTACATTTTTTGTGTCCCACTTTTTATAGTAGCCTTATTTTTTATCCTGAAAGTGTTTTTTTTTTACTCTTGTGTTATATTTTGTAAATCTTTTTAAAGATGACAAATTAGATATGAACATTTCATATTTTAATGAATAAATAAAGACAAATATCATACAAGTACAAGGCACTGATATACATATTTGAAAATTATCGCACACTCAAAAGAAAATTTAAGAACATTAGTTCTGAAGAAAATCGTCAAATAATGAAATCTTCGGTGAAACAATACAAGTTTTTTTTTAGATAAAGCAATTTTTTCTCATAGAAAGAAAATGGCAAAAAAAAAATAAACACATTGAGATCCAATAACTCAAAAGAGTATTGGAAATTACTTAACAGTAGAAAAAAGAGGGACCAACCTGACATTGCTATCAACAAATTATTCGATTTTTTTCAAAAATCTGAACGCCGCCCCAGAAATTGAAGAAAATACAGAAATTCCAACTTTAAACCCGAATTATGTCGATAGGATAATGAAGATCTAAACAGAAGAATTTATAATGACGAAATTCTTAAGGGCATCAAAAACCTTAAAAATGATAAAGCATGTGTGATCGTATAATAAATGAATATATCAAGTCTATAGCTAGTTTATTCATTGAATTTTACGAAAAATTATCTAACATTATATTTCGCACTGGTAATATACCTGACAGTTGGCTAGTTGGTTACATTAAGCCTGTTTATAGAAATAAAGTTAGCAAGTTGGACCCAAAAATTTTTAGACCAATTACCATTTTGAGTTGTAAAGTTTTTGTTATGTCATTAAACAAGTCTGTGAGAAAATATTTTGTTTTCCTTTCTATTTAACTTTTTGTGTGGCATAATGTAAAGGATAATTAGATTATTTTGATTTTTCTAACTGCATGAATTAAAAAAAAATGCAACTTTTATTAAATATCAACAAACAATATTTCAAGAGAAGAAACTTTCCAACTACATTTATTTTATTGTAGATTTTTCCTGATTTCACAACTTTTGAAATCACTTAATTTATTTAAAAAAATAATTAAAGAGAAACAAATACCTAATTACATGTTGTTTAAATTGCTATAAAAACACAAAGGTTTAATTTGTTTATTTAATATTTTTATCTAAATTCACATTCCGCCTTAGTTCAATTCCCATCTGGCCTTAGTATATTTTATACCTTTTTTACCTGGAATTCACAGCTAAGGCGAAATGGGAACACACCGGTATTGGTGGCCTTCGGCTGTTGTCTGCTCTATGGTTGGCTTGTTGTCTCTTTGACACATTCCCCATTTCCATTCTCAATTCTATAGATCAATTACTACATATTATAACTTGCAATGTTTTCTTCCTTAATTCATGTAATTCATGTATTCTTCACATTTTTGTGCAGTGACCAGGATAAAATGTGTTGTTTAAGTCTTGCCATTGTTTCTAACTGTGGAGCTACTCTGGATTTCACCATAAACAATTTGATTTCATTTTCAGTTCATAGACAGGCTACTTAGCTGTTAGCTTTTGGGCTGGCATCAGGAAATACTTGTAGTGTTAACCATGCCAGCCTAAAAGCTTGCAACTCAGTAAACCAAAGACCTTTGGCAGCAAAACTGTCAAAATCTTAGTCAATTAAGATTCAGGTTTAAATAACCAGCAACATGAAGTGTTCGGACTCACAACCTCAGCGCAGACAATCTAGCGAAACTGTAAATTCAAAAATTATTGCATTCATTTGATATAGTGATTTTGTCATTTTAAACCAAAATGTGATTTAAATGTTTGTGAAATTGAGGAAAATCCTTTTTAATTTGTATATTAAATTTCATAATGCATGTTTTAATTATTGCGATTATAACCCTGTCACATTTTACGCAATAATAAAAACATGGCAATAATTTCTGAATTAACAGTACTAAAACTACAAGGCCATGTTAGCCCTCATGAATATGAAAATCAAAAGGATAAATTAACATTTTTCTAAAGACTATCAGGTCAAAAAGGGTCTATATATTGGTAAATAAACCTTCCTGAAGTACAAATAAATTTGGAGGAAAGGGGCTGGAGAAGTGCTTATGAAATATTTAATCACTGACCAATGTATTACATTTTAACTGTATATTTGGATCCATGGAATTTCAATAGTTGACCATGTTATAATTTATGCCACAAATGTTTTCTTGGTAATTTCTTTGTTTTGTCATGTGGCATCAAATAAAGTAACACTTGCCTTTTCAAGGAAAAAATGAGGCTGAAATTTAAAATCAATATAATGATAATTACAGAATTTTGTATACAATGAAATCTTCCGCTACTAAAAATATTTTTTTTCCTTGCAGCAAAAAGAATTATCCAAATCAAATAATAAAATGACTGCCATGAAAGAAGAATTTGAAAAAGAAAAAGAAGATGCTATTAATCGTAAAATTGCTGAAATTAACAATTTAAAGAAAAATTTGGAACAAAGTAAAGCTGATTTAGAAAAACAAGAGGTTCAAACTCAAGCTCATAAACAGGTTCTAGACAAAACCAATATGGAAATGGAAGCACTTAAAGTAAGTATGAAAAGTAATGGACAAGGTTAAAGGACAAACTTTCATTGATACAGCAACTCAAAAACACAGGTTAATAAAAACAAATTGTCTTTCTATGACAAACAACAACACAGTTTGCAAAAAGATTGTGGAAGTCTCTGAATGTTCACGCACATCCATTTTGATGGTACAAATAGACCTAACAGGAACTTGGGTAATAGATGAAAAATATTGACGTGTTCATTTAATTATCACTGAATTCAGATAAAATATATTAAAATATTATATAAAGTATGGATATGTGGTATGATTGCCAATAAGACGACTGTTCACAAGAGTTGAAACGACATAGATTTAAACAACTTTTAATCACTCTATTACCTTCAACAATGAGCAAAAACCATACTGTGTAGTCAGCTGTAAGAGGCTCTAACATGACAAAATATAATGTCTTTTTATACCCCCGGTTTAAACCACTTTAAAAAAAAAGGGGGATATACTGTTTTACCTCTGTCTGTCCATCCATCTGTCATCTGTACATAAGTTCGTCCTATGAATATTTTTCATAGCATTTTTCTCAGGACTACAATGCCAGGATTTCTGAAATTTGGTTTCAGGGTTTATATAAGTCAGCTATACGTGTGATGTGTTTTCAGATTCATCACTAGACAACTTCCTGTACTGTACACTTGTATCATTTTACACATGGTGGCCAAGTTTAAAATTTTCGTCACATTTTTCTCAGGAACTACAATGCAAGGATTTCTAAAATTTGATTTTAGAGTTTATATACGTCAGCTATACTGTGTGATGCGTTGGTAGATTCATCACTCGACATCTTCTGATTTACATATTTTTACACATTAACATTATCCATTTGCAGCGGGGGTATCACCAGTGAGCAGTAGCTCGCAGTAACACTTGTTATAGTTTGCAAATGAAGAACAAACAACAACAAAAAAAACACCAAAAATCAAGCAAAAAAAAACAAAACACAAGCTAACATCTGTTTAAGGGCCAGCTGAAGCACACCTCCATGTGCGGGATTTTCTCACTGTATTGAAGACCCATTGGTGGCCTTTGACTGTTTTCTGCTCTTTAGTCTGGTTGTTGTCTCTTTGACACATTCCCCATTTTCATTTCCATTCTCAATTTTATATTTTATGACAAAAGTTTTAACTTAAAACAAATATGACATGACTTGCTTTTTCTTCTGGTAACATTTTCGTAGAATATTTTTTAGTATTTACACAAAACACCATTGTTGATGTAGTTCTTGAATGTAACATTGATTCAGTTCTTTGGACTAAAGCTTTCAGAGGTCAATAAAGAAAGTAGATGAATTTAAAGAAAAAACATTTAAATTTTCAGTTTGAAAAAGAAAAAGGTGACAAATTGGTGAAAAGGTTAGAAGGCGAGAAAGATAGTATAAACACAGACTTAATACATATCAGAGTAACTAACAGTAAGGTTCAATTAGAGTACGAAAAAATGGTGGACGAGAAAAATAAACTTCAGCAACAGATTGAGGATCTGAAGGAGGACAAGGACAAAGTGTCAGAAACTAAATCTTCTGTAAGTTAATTGTCAGAAACTAAAACATCTGTAAGGTAATTGTCCGAGTCAAGTGTCGGAAACTAAAACTTCTGTAAGTTAATTGTCAGAGTCAAGTGTCAGAAACTAAATCTTCTGTAAGTTAATTGTCAGTCAAGTGTCAGAAACTAAAACTTCTGTAAGTTAATTGTCAGTCAAGTGTCAGAAACTAAAACTTCTGTAAGTTAATTGTCAGTCAAGTGTCAGAAACTAAAGCTTCTGTAAGTTAATTGTCAGAGTCAAGTGTCAGAAACTAAAGCTTCTGTAAGTTAATTGTCAGAGTCAAGTGTCAGAAACTAAAGCTTCTGTAAGTTTATGTTCCGAAACTAAAACTTCTGTAAGTTAATTCTCAGTCAAGTGTCAGAACTAAAACTTCTGTAAATTAATTGTCAGAAACTAAAACTTCTGTAAGTTAATTGTCAGAAACTAAAGCTTCTGTAAGTTTATTGTCAGAAACTAAAATTTATGTAAGTTAATTGTAAGAAACTAAAACTTCTGTAAGTTTATTGTCAGAAACTAAAACTTCTGTTAGTTAATTGTCAGTCAAGTGTCAGAACTAAAACTTCTGTAAGTTAATTGTCAGAACTAAAACTTCTGTAAGTTAATTGTCAGAACTGAAATTTCTGTAAGTTAATGGTCAGAAACTAAAATGTCTGTAAGTTAATTGTCAGAAACTTAAACTTCTGTAAGTTTATTGTCAGAAACTAAAACTTCTGTAAGTTAATTGTCAGAAACTTAAACTTCTGTAAGTTAATTGTCAGAAACTAAAACTTCTGTTAGTTAATTGTAAGAAACTAAACTTCTGTAAGTTAATTGTCAGAAACTAAAACTTCTGTAAGTTAATTGTCAGAAACTAAAACTTCTGTAAGTTAATGGTCAGAAACTAAAACTTCTATAAGTTAATTTTAAGAAACTGAAACTTCTCTAAGTTAACTTTAAGAAACTGAAACTTCTGTAAGTTAATTTTAAGAAACTGAAACTTCTGTAAGTTAATTTTAAGAAACTGAAACTTATGAAAGTTAATTTTAAGAAACTGAAACTTCTGTAAGTTAATTTTAAGAAACTGAAACTTCTGTAAGTTAATTTTAAGAAACTGAAACTTCTGTAAGGTTTATTTGCAGAAACTGAAATTTCTGTAATTTTATTATCAGAAACTACAATGTCTGTAAGTTTATAAAAGTGGCAGAGTGTCAGATGCTAAATTTCTATAATTTCGTAAGTCTCTTTCAATAAAACATGCATAGTACATAGTGAAAGCACTTTGACAATACACATATTATGCAGTATACCCTGCTTTCAAACTAAAAAGACAGACAAAATTCACACAGCACATCTGTTTGACCCCAATACATGATCTAACTTTTTCAGGAAAAAACATTTTATGTGACAAAGCAAATAATTTCAAGTCACATTGTCTAATAACATCTTTTCTTATAAAAGTCCCCAGGATAGCTGAGACAGTTCATTCACAAAATCTAAATTGGCAACTTATCTATATTTCTATTAAGGGTCATTTCTGGTCAGTTGAAGCATTATAATTATAAGTAGCTGATTTTTTTTATACTAGAGTACTGAATTGTAGGGTTGCTTTAACTTTAGTGAATGGTGAAAAAATCTGATTATGCAGTTCTATATTGGCATTTTCAATCCAATAGAAGGAACAAATTGTAAAGTAATTCATTGAAAAATAAAAAAGTACTGTAAATTCAGAAATTATTGTGTGCATTTATTGTTGCAATTTTGTCATTTAAGACTAAAATTGATTTTAATTTTTACTAGAAAAATCCTGTTTAAATTATTGTGTTTACAACTCTGCCGCTTTTTTTCGCATTAATAAAAACCTCGCAATAATTTCTGAATTTACAATACTTTGCTTTTCTGAATTGCAAATAAGTTTAAAACTTTCTATTTTGAATAGATTCTACAAGAAAAAGAAGAACTGGTAACTGAGAAGACTAAACTTGTGGAAGAAAATGACAAGGTCAACAGGGAACTAGTAGAAAGTAAAGCTTCACTTCAACAGAAAGATATACAGATCGAAGAATTACAGAAAGAGGTAATGGAGTCAAACAAAATAAAACATTTTTAAAGTAAATCTGGAATAATTTTGTAAGAGGTTTGAAGAGGGACGGACCTTATCTGGATTCTGGGTTCGGGTGCTTTTAAGCACAGGATTTGGGGATTGATCTTTTCAGGATTTGGGATTTTTCTTCTTTGAATTTCGGGATGTCGGAATTTAAATTTCTTTAAATTTTGAACCTCATGATTTCATGTGTTTAAGTCCAGAACTTCAGGATCGGGACCCCTCTGCTCCCCAATTAAACCAATAATCATTGAGGATTCAACCTTGTTTTTGAGGATATTATTTTTTGGTAATTTTTAGGGAGGGTAAATCATGATTTTAAGTGTTTCACGAAAAAACAAATTTCCTTCAAAGCAGAATTTAAAAATTTACTATAAAATCTCCACAAGCTTTCTATTTTTTCTTTAACAAAAAAAGTTTTACTGTCTGAACTAACAGAATCTTCATTACATTTAAATGAGATAAGAAATGTTTGAAAATGAAGAAGTTTAATTCAGTAATATTCTTTGGCAATTAGTGGGGATGTGATCTTGTTTTGAAAAGGGATAGACATTCATTCTGTGATACAAATAAGACTTCATAGAACCTAGGTGGTCAAGTGGTCTAACTAGTTCTACTACTTTAATCACTAGGCAGTCAACACTGAGGTTCTAACACCCCTTGTGCGGGTGCACTGGACTCTAATTATAATTGACTAAGATTGTCAGTTAACCTTTTGAAGGTCGGTAGTTTTCTCCTGACACTCGGACATCCTCACCAACAAAAAATGGACGCCATGATATAGCCCAAATGTGGCGCTTAAAAGTGGTGTTAAAATACCAACAATCAAGCAATGAAATTTTGTTAAAAAGGAGACAGAATAAATTAAGGACTTTACAGTTATAGTTTAGATTCATAGATATTTTATAGCATTTTTTTAAATAATAGGTTGAGAAAATGAAAACAGAAGTGAATGATAAAGAAGAAGCTATGTCACAGAAATCACAAAGTCAGTCACAGGATCTACAGACACAGGTTAGTTATGCTCAAGTTGTTGCTAGTTTCTATAAATCTTTTATTTTTATTAATATCATATTATATTAATAGTAGGTATCATTTCACAGATTAACATACCCGTAGCCGGGGGGGTTCGTCCAAACAAAGCACTGTTAAAGTCAATGTTCTGTTCGAATTGTGACTGTTAAAGTCGAGTTTGTGAGTCACACTCCCCCCCTTCCAACCCCCCCCCCCAACCCCCCCCCCCCCCCCCCTGCCTTTGGAAATTCCTGACTACAGGCCTGGATTGACACACATATGTTTTGTAAGTCTGCACATCTGTGCTAAAGGATGTGTTTTACATTCTCTGTCAATATCTGTGCTAAAGGATGTGATTCTCTGTCAATATCTGTGCTAAAGGATGTGTTTTACATTCTCTGTCAACATCTGTGCTAAAGGATGTGATTCTCTGTCAATATCTGTGCTAAAGGATGTGTTTTACATTCTCTGTCAATATCTGTGCTAAAGGATGTGATTCTCTGTCAATATCTGTGCTAAAGGATGTGTTTTACATTCTCTGTCAATATCTGTGCTAAAGGATGTGATTCTCTGTCAATATCTGTGCTAAAGGATGTGTTTTACATTCTCTGTCAATATCTGTGCTAAAGGATGTGATTCTCTGTCAATATCTGTGCTAAAGGATGTGTTTTACATTCTCTGTCAATATCTGTGCTAAAGGATGTGATTCTCTGTCAATATCTGTGCTAAAGGATGTGTTTTACATTCTCTGTCAATATCTGTGCTAAAGGATGTGTTTTACATTCTCTGTCAGTTCAATGACATATTTTGAAGGTACACTATTTTACTGTAAAACAAAATATTTTCTTGCAAAGAAGATATAATAGGTCTCTATCATGTAAAACTTTGGATTGCTTTTAAACCAGAATTGCAAGCCTTTTTCATGAATTATTAGCTAATACAATCAATATATCCAATAAGATACTTGTATTTATTAGCACAACTATATTAGCTTCAACAAAAACAAAAGTAGCCTTTCACAAAGCGTTGATTTTATAAATGTTATTTGTTTGTAGCGCTTCACTAGATTAACTTTCATTATGAACACCGAAACCTTAAAATTTGAAAGCCCAGGATGTATAATTACCTACACACTAGTTGAACTATATATTAACCAAAAGGATTGGAAGAATGAAAAGCAAATCTAAGCATCAATTAACCAAAATGACAACACAGATCAAATTTGTGTATATACTATATATCAAAGATAGAATGACATGTTTTTTTAATACAGATTCAGAAAGCACAGGCCAGGGTAAAAGAATTAGATGGCATGTTACAATCAGAAATAAGCCGTGGAGAAAAAACAGTGAAGGAATTGGAAAAGAAACTTCTAATGCAGACCTCTGAGACAGACCAAAAATATAACCAGTTAGAGGCTTTGTTTAAAGAGGTGGAGGATGAGAGAGATACCATGAAGGCTCAGTTAGAATTCTCTAATCTGGTCGCTGAAGAAAGGAGGAGGGTAATTGATGATAACTGTCTTTAAATTCTAAAAACTGGATAAGAGCTGTCAATGGAAATATGCTGTATGCAACTATTTTTTGCAAGCATTTTATTTTCATGAATATAAATTGTTGAAATATGTAAAACTTGCCTTTTTCTTTACTCAACCATATCAAGTAAATTTGAGAATTGCGAAATAAAATCTTTGTGATATGTGTTAGAAAGAGCTAGACATGAAATAAAGAATCTGGAAATATACGCTGGCTTACAGTATATAGTACAGGGAAAAGAATTTTTAAACCACTTACTACAATTTATAATTATAAAAAGCTTGTTAGAAAAAAATGCACATAATTTCAAAACATAACATAATTTAACGACAAGTCATTATTTACTTTGACAGTTAGAAGAACAGAACATGCAGTTAAACCAAGAAATGGAGAAAACAGAAGAAAGGTGGGTGTCGTCCTTAGTCAAAATATTTGTCACTTTGTCATGGTTGATCACTTCACTGTGTGTGATACATACATACTTAGAAAGTGTTGTAGAATTGTCACAAATCTGTATAATGAAAAAGTGGTGGGATATAATTTACAGTTAACTCTCGTCTCGAACTCGGTTGACTCGAAATTTAAGGATAGGATTATGACTTCCGTTTAAACAATTTTTAAACGACCTAAATAACGAAACAATTGATTTGAAATTACTCTCTCTGATAAAAGCCATAACAAACAATTATAACTGAAACAATTGAATAAGTAAAAACAATGTTATTATAATAATGAAAGACCATGACATACAAATACATCGATCTGATACCAGAATATCGATCCCCTTTCCATATTCGCCCTGATTTATTTTAGCTTTACCATGCTAAGCAAGAGTTGTGTCCCTTGTTCTGTCAAATTTCTGCTTTTCCTTTGAGTCGAACTATGTGTATCTCCGGTCCGGCTGACTTCGACTGTTGAATACTTGCAGTTCTTTTACAGCATAAACCATTCTTGTAAGTTCATACAGAAAAGGTGTACTAACATAAGAGGTATCAAACCATATGAGTTCAAAATACAGCTTTCATTAATAATAGCCATATTAATTATGTGTATCAGCGGGGGAAAATGTTAAAGCATAAAAATATAGTATATGCCAATACACATAATTAAAAGCGTCATTTTTGTGGGTTCACTCTATATTTCATCAAGAAGTATTTAAAGTACATGTGTTCTTGTGTACTTGAATACATATTACATAGTTAAAAATAGACATGATTTTAGCGTAAACTTACCTGAGTGTATGATCAACTAGTTGTTACTAGCTTTATTTCTATTTTGAATTAAGTCATCAGGGGCTTTTAAAGTTATGAAAAATGAAGATATAACATTAGTTTTCAATGTAATTTTAAGATATTTTTGCAGTGAAGGAATGTGATACTGTATAGCAGGTTATTTTTCACGGGTGAAAAATTTTGTAGTTAACATTGAATAAGGTATACGAAATAGTTTGGCGTTATTATTTTGGCGGATTCAAAACTTTTATCAATACCTTTGCATGTGCACTTTTAAATTGGCAGAATTTATTTTGACAGTTTTGTTCTATCCGCGAAAATAATCGAAAATTTACACCCGCAAAAATAACCCGCTATACGGTATTAGAAAGTTTCCTTCAACAATAAGTTGAATATAAGAAATGTTCAACTAATTAGGAAGTAGTTTTAGAACTGTCTTATTAAAGTGTGTATTGTTTTTTTATTCAACCTTGACTGTGTGTGTCGCTGATTTCACTACATGGTCTTAATGGTAAGCTCACAAGTGCATGAATGTTATATTTGCTAGAAATTATTATTATTGCACAGTTATTTCTACAAACTTAAGTGACCTTGAGTTGAATAATGCTTGTTAGAGTTATTTCCCTTTAATAACTCTCCTTTGAAGTTTATTTTTTCTTTTTATTCTGTGATCTTGATCAATGTTGTACAAGCTTTACTTGTCTTCTGTTTTAAGTGTAAAAACAGAATTTCAAATATGCTTTAATGATTTGTTTAATTTTTAAAGCTATTTTTAAACAACCTTCATCGTCAAAGGTGAACTCCTAACAGAGATTTTTTTTTAATGTGTCTGTTGCATTTACAAGATGTAACCTCTTTTTGGAAAACAGTTTGACATTTAAAATAACAAATTGGTGACCTACTCTGAGGACAAAATGCTTTATAAGAAAAACATATATTTGGGAATAATAGAAGATGTATGTAAAACAATTATCTTATATAGTTAGGAATAATAGAAGATTTAGAAAACAAAATCTTATATAATTGGGACTAAAAGAAGATTAAAAAATTTCTTTTAAACTATACAATGAAATCTGATTCAGATATTTTTGTTTAACTCACAACCTACTTTAAATCCCTGCCTATATTAAGATAAAGAAGCAGAAAATACAATTTTTTTTTTATTCACCAAATTTTTGTCAGATGCATGATTACTTGTTTTTTTTACAAATAACATATTAAATAAAAATTACCTGAAAGGAAATGATATCTGGATCAGGTCTACAGATCACCAATACTAACAGCATGACATTCTTTATTTGACTGAAGAAATTATTATCATACCAACAACACTAGATAATATGGAATGAATTATTAAGCCAGCGTATTAAGTAATTTTGCTTCTGTACATGCATGGAGATGCTCATTAAAGTAGACAACTAATTATGTAAATATATCTGGTATTTTTAATAAATTATGTAAATTTATGTAGTATTTTGAATAAAATATGTAAATATATCTGGTATTTTGAATAAATTATGTAAATTATCTGGTATTTTGAATAAATTATGTAAATTATCTGGTAATTTGAATATTCATAAGGTTTCTGTAACCATAGTATATTTTTAAAGGCTATTCGTTTGGGACAAATATTTGCAATTTAACTGGAAGATTTGAGATAGTGCCATTTGGTCTAATGATGTTGAAGAAAAGAAATTAATATGATTCTTTGATGAAAGATATTTTCTCTTTTGACAAAAAAACTATGTTTGAAAACTCTGTCTTATGTGAATAAACTCAAAACTATTGAATTTATATCTTTGAGGAAGAAAAGGGAACTTGAATAAATCTTATTTTTAAGTGAATTATGAAAACTTTTAGGAATTAAAAAAAGAATGGCAGCACCAGCATATAATTTTTAGATAAGAAACATAATTGCAAAGTGTCTATAGGAAAAAAACTTTGAGCAAACGAAAGATTAAAATTTCTAAGAAGAAAATATGATGTTTTATTTTCTCTCCCAGACTGCATTTTAGGGCAAATAACATTTAGTTAGTTACAATTAAAAAAAAATGTCACCAATTAACATTTAACATTAAGCTTTTTCATTTTTTCAGCTGTTTTAGTTAGATTTTTTATGTATTATAAAGGATATTTCTATTTATATGTTATTTGTTTTAAACACAGACAAAACAAAAGCTTAATTTTAATAATGAACAGAAATTCCTCTTTAAGAAAGTATTTTATATCCTGAGCCCAGTTCTGAAAAACATACATGATTATTTCAACCAACTCAAAAAAGAAATATTTCCAAATGAATCAAGTTGGTATTGTGAAGAACAATTTCAGTACACTGCATTTAAAATGCAAAAAAAAGATAAATTACATCTGAAATATTCACCTAAACTTAAAGTGATAATTTTAACTCCTGAGATAAGAGATTAAACCAAAGGAAAAAATGAGTGATGTCATAAAAAAATAATCCAATTAACAAGTATTCAGCATATTGAAATCATTTTACATTGTAATTTGTTCTATGTTTACTCTAAAAAGTGAAGTTTAAATAAACAAGCGACATACAACTTATTTTCCTATTATGTTTATTTTTCAGTCACAGGAAGGAAATTGACAGTCTAGAAAAGACAAAGATTTCACTTCAGAAAGAGGTAATTATAGCTTCTCCTTTTGGGGTGGGGCACAGATTTTTTAAGTTAACCTTGTCAGCTGTCCCACTAGACATGTTCACTATCAGATATTGATGAGATCATTTCTATTTTTGGATTTGTTTGCCCAAATTCCTCTTGATTGTTTGACATTTTAATGCAGCAATATCTGTCTTTTTTCTATAAATGAAACCTATTCAGAAGTGTTTTTATGCCCCACCACCTACGATAGTAGAGGGGCATTATGTTTTCTGGTCTGTGCCTCCGTTCGTTCGTCCGTCTGTGCCTCAGTCAGTGCGTCCGTTCGCTTCAGGTTAAAGTTTTTGGTCAAGGTAGTTTTTGAAGAAGTTGAAGTCCAATTAACTTGAAACTTAGTACACATGTTCCCCATGATATGATCTTTCTAATTTTAATGCCAAATTATAGTTTTGACCCCAATTTCATGGTCCACTGAACATAGAAAAGGATAGTGCGAGTGGGGCATCCGTGTACTATGGACACATTCTTGTTTTTTATACCCTAACTGCAGCTGAGGTGGGATTAAGTGTTACTCTTTTTAGCTCACCTGGCCCAAAGAGCCTCTAGTTTATATGTCCAAAATATGTTTTCCGATCTCTGACTTAAGTTTGCCTCAAGCATATGTTATTAAACTTATACTCATTGCTTAATACCACAAAACACAGATTAAGTTCACATTTGGATTGCATCACTTTTATCATTCTACAGTTATGATTGTTTACATGTTGTATGGAAGCTGGGCATCATCTTTGTCCCATGGACACACTCTCTATTTATTCAATCTTTTCTGACATACAAATATACACAATGTACAAAATAGCAAAACCAAATTATATATTGTTTGATTCAAACAGCTATTTTGGTAAAGATAGGTACTTCATGTGTACTTGTACTGAATTATAAGTCTGTTTAAAACTGTTTTTTTTATATACAAACAGGTTGCCAACTTAAAGAACGAAAATGCCTCACTGGATAAGTTCAGACATTCGACAGAGAACCAAGAAAAAGTAAACAAAGACTTAATGAGTCAGATAAACTCACTAAAATCTCAACTCCAGGCTCAAGAAGTTAACAGTAATACAATAGGACTGTCAGGTACAATCTAAAATACAAAATAAGAAAAGAGATACTGAATTGACTCTATTGTAAAATCTTAACTTTCGACTAGTTAAATAATGTAGGAATGAAAGATTAAATAGTAGCTTCTTTTAGGTTGAAGAAGTAAAAAAAGAATGCTTAAATTCAACTATAGATAGACAGTCTCACTATTTGTTAAAATTTAAATTTAGCTACAGTTTCTTGAACATAAGTATTCCATAAATGATATGCCATTTAAACATGTGCCTTCAAGTACTCATAGCTAGTTGATTTAACAAAAAAAAAACAATATCTGACAGCCTTTGGTAGAATTTTTTCCTGCTTGTGAGAAGCTTATATATGTATTGAGATATGGTTTTTTTTTTGTAGCCAATGAAATTGAAGATAAACAGACAATAGACGGTCAGGTCAGTCAGTATATATAGTTACAAGATAAATATAGAAAAGAAGAATGTGGTATGATTTTGAATGAGACAACTCTCCACAATAGACCAAATAACATACACTTATAGGTTACAATATTGTCATGAACAATGAGCAATGGCCGTACCGCATAGTCAGCTATAAAAGGCCCTGAAATGACAAATGTAAAACAATAAAAAAAAAACTAACAGCCTAATTTATGTATAAAATGATGAACAACAAAAAAAAACATGTTAACCAACCTTTTATTTTACACACAGAATAAGAAAATGTGTGAAAGTTCAATAAGGTAAGAAAAACTGGAGATAAAAATCAAATTTTAAAACTTGCTTATATTTGGAAATAAAAAAAAATGGGCAGTAAAAATTGATATTTACCATTTTCAATAAACAAGTAAGAATTTTACTAAAAAAAAAGCTTTTGTTTCTTTAAACTGTTGTTTGCACTGTCTTGCTTGAAAGAATACTGACCTTGGGGTAATAATCATTTCAACATTGGTTTTTTTTCTAAAAGTTATATCTCAGCATACTTCAAAGAAAGTGTACAACAGTCAACAGTACATTTTTTTGGAAAAAATGTCTGAGCTGAAAGGAGAAACTGTGAATTCTTTATTATTCGTTGGACACCAGTTTTCGTGGATTTCATTGGTACAGTTGACCCATGAAATTAAATGTTCAATGAATAACAATTTTTATTAAGACTTGTATGACTAACCCCCTGTGAAATCAAATATCCACAAAAATGTAAGTTTTCCGTCATCCATGAAAAAGTTACTGAACCCACAGTAGATATTCCAGCATGATTCTTAATCTAGTCATTTGATTTTAGGTTGAATTCCTTAACTCTGTGATAGTTGATCTACAAAAGAAAAATGGAGATTTAAAAACAAGATTGGAAGCCATGGAATCAGGTGTTCTTACAAATGGGGAGGCCAACAGTTCTATGGAAGAAGTGTAAGTAGTCAATTGAAGAGTAGGTATATCTTTAAAATGGTGTAAATAAGTATGGTGTTCATTATCACTGAACTAGTGTATTTTTGTTTAGGTGCCAGCTGAAGGACGCCTCCGGGTGCGATAATTTTTCACTACATTGAAGACCTGTTGGTGACCTTCTGCTGTTGTTAATTCTTTGGTCGGGTTGTTGTCTCTTTGACACATTATCATTTCCATTCTCTATTTTATTAGTTACATGGTAGTTACTGTAAACCAACTAATTTTTATGACCTTCTCGAGTAGAAAATTAACGCAAATATGAATAGTTTGGAATATGTCAAATTTGGATCTTTCCTTATTTAATTACTTCAATTAGATAAGAAAAGGATGCAAAATTAAGAATCAGTGAAAATAATCTTCTGTGATTATTCTATGATATATATTTGTAGAAATGAAAGTATGAAGCTGCCTCTATGATTATTCTGTGATACATTTCTTTCCTATGTCTATTTATAGAAGTGAAAGTAAGAAGCCTCCTCTGTGATTATTCTGGTATATTTATTTGTTTGATGTCTATTTATAGAAGTGAAAGTAAAAAACCTCCTCCAAGATTATTCTGTGATATTTGTGACGTGTTTGATAAACATGATACTGAAGATTGTCCTTGTCAGGCCATGGATTACGACGAGGAAACTCCATCGCCCTCACATCACGGTGGTGACCGTAAACAACTACGACCTTACTGTGATATATGTGAAGGTAAGAAAGTTTTAGATTATATTGAATTCTGGGTAATATTTTTAAAGGCGTTGACTCTAACCCTGCTCCCTATGTTTAGGAGGACTCTTTATCATATCTTTTTTGTCCTTTGGTCTAATTTCCATAAAGATGGAATTTACAAAAGAAATTGGAGAAAATATCTTGATAACTTAATTACACAAGCTGTCTTTGCAAAAATTTCACTTTTTATATGATAGAGTAGTACAAAATATTACAATACGTCTGTTGATATTTTTTGAAACTGTAGTAAAATTTTTGGTTCTCAGATATAATGCGAAATTCCAACTCCCCAAAACAGAGCAAATGTATCACTGTCCATGTATGTGGTCATTTAGAATTAATATGATTCAACTTTTAATCAGAGTCAAAATTAAATAATTATAGTTTTATTGAAAAGTTCAATGATAAATAGTTATCTCAACTTTAGAATGTCAATCTTGTTTTTCCAACAGAACTTTATTGTGATTAGCTCTTTTCTCATCAGATAAACAGTTAATAATTATTCTCGAAATGGATATTACTTACTTGATAAATAAATTTACAAGCAATATTCTGGCTTTCTCCTGGCCATATCATGCTTTTCTGGAATCTGAAATTGAATTTATTTTTAGCCTGTAATTAACTAACTTTGGTATTTCCTCTATATTGCATTCTATTTTGAAATTGATGAAATGTTATATAAATGGCATGAATTATTTTTCATTTTCAACTATATTATCATGAATTAACTGCATGATATGGCCAGTCAAAATTTATAAGATTTTTTTTAATTAATTTTATCGAACATTTTTGCAAAAGATAAAAAATAGATATGTGATTCTCAAAAGACTGAATTTTGATTGGCCACAATCATCTACTGATATAACTATGTATATCGAATTGTAATAAACATCACTGGCAGATTAATGAATGTTAAATGGGGTCAAAATTTAATGGTTTTTGTGGGTGTTTTGGGGTATATATGAATAATGAATCAAGAAATGAATAACTTGCACCAGTCTTATCTGTCCATCCAACATTGTGAGCACTATCAAGTTTAATGTTGACTAGATGCATACGTGATTAACATTCATTTCAGGCTTATTAGTTTAATTGAAAACAAAGCTGATCCACATTTTTCTTGGGGTTTTGCGATGAATAGGAAAAGTTCTCAAGACTCTCCTCCTCGCCTTTCTCATCAAGATCTTTTCATTTTCTATGTCATTTATCTTGGTTTTCCAAAGTGGGGCATCCATGTACTAGGGACATATTCTTGTTTTATTTATTTTATATTCATTTTTGAGTGCATAAAATTCAAGATATCTTCTTTGGCTATGAAACAGTACAATTGGGAATTTTATTGAACTGCCATTGAAAGTTTATGTTTATTGTTATATTGTCATACAAAATGAAAAGATAAGAAAATTATTTTGAAATTTTTTATGAATATTATATAGGAAAAGCAATTATCTAAAAAAACAAAATGGGTGAGATAAAAAAAAATAATCCGAAAAATTGACAATGTAACATTGACTGTGTGCATTCTTATTTTGTTTGCAGCATTTGGTCATTGGACAGATGCTTGTGATGATGAACAGACTTTCTAACCAATCACCTATAGTCTTTCATGAAAGAAGATTTACTCCACCAATGGAATGCTGCATTTCATATTGGGCATGAATTTCCTTCCATATTTGTTTTGGTTTTAAACACATGTTAACATTTTACGCAAACATGTTGCTTGTTTTGTTTTTTTGTTATTTATCATATGTTAATAAACTTTCATATAAGTTATTTCCATAAAAAGTTAGTTTTTAATGAGGAAGGAAAATTTATGTTAGTATGAATTTAAACCAATATTCCGAGGTAACGCTGAAGTTTGAGTGTTTAATCGAGCATTTGCAGACTATAGTTGCTTCTAAAACAGTGCCAATTTTGACGTGTGAATTTGTTTAATTATGAGTCTGTGTTTGAACCACTTTGACATGTTATGAAAATGGATTGAACTGAATTTTTGTGAACCTCTTTGAGATCAAAGTGAGTTTGAACTTTTAACAAGTCTGGCTTTCATTTGAACCTCAAGATGCAGTGTGAACTGGCTTAGCAAGATGAACTAAAACCAACATTTGAAGATATATTGTGTGAACCAGCTTCTTACAGTTCCAAAATTTTTGTGAAACAACCATCTTGCGTCATCAGTAATTGTTATATTTGAAGAACCTAATGGCATGAACTTTGGATTGAACCTGCTGAAATTCATCAAAAATTGAAACAGATTTTCAAAACTGGCGCAGAGTTCATGCTTTTGCAGTACCCAGCTTTGAACCTTTGAGCTTTCAACAGAAGTGAATTATTTTATGTTTCTTAACATGCATATGTCCAAGTCTGATGTGGGGTTGTGATTTGTGTTATATGTACTCAGTTTATATGTTAAACAGTTGTGATGTTTATTTTTTAACTGAGCAAAATATTTATCTTTTGCTTATCTTCTGCTCAGAAAAAAACAGCTATAGGTATGAGAAATATATATATTTAGGATGCATTTATGTTAAACAGGGTTTTCATTAGATAAAGTGAAACTAGAAAGAAATTAACCTTGTGCTATTTTTATGGAAGTTTTTGAAATTAAATTTTTCTTTTATTCAAAGAAAATGTTTGATAGGTTATAGTGATGCTTCAACAATGAATGAAACAGTGCATTATTCTCAAAGTTGACAATATGCACAAGGTTAGTTTCTGTCTTAATATTTTATCAAGAAACTGACAGGGTTTTGTTTAAATCTATGAGGTATTTGTGCATTATTTATATTCATTTAAATATGAAAATAAGGAGGTTTACTTAATTATAGCTGCAAAAATCTCTGTTTAACTTCAGTTTTTTTATCAAATTTTGTTACTAGTGGTACTAAAAATCAACAATAAAATTTTGATTTTTGAACCAACTGTTCAGAAAATATCATCTAATTCATGTATCAATCAATATAATGATACTAGTTTTTGCCATTTTGTAAAAATTGGGATACTTGTTTTTGGCATTTGTGCCCTGACAATAGGCAGAATTATTACCATTATCATACCTCCTGCTTTGAGCTTTAGATTAAGAAGATGATCATATTTTTCTAGCAACAGTTTCGTAAGCTTTTATAACGAAACTTAAATGCAATATTTTGAAGTTGTTAGAAAGGTATTTTTCTAAACCATCTTGTACAGGTTGTCTTCATTATCAAGCAAATAGGTAGAAATTTTCTGGTTTACATGTTTTTCAGTAGAATATTGTCTATTTTTCATACAATGAGGTTGAATATCACATGGCACACATATCTGATTTGAATTTTACAAATCCTGTTATCATCAATATACTACTTTACGAGTATCAAATTTTTTAAGGTAATACATAATTGAATGTTTCTAGCTCAATTATTATTCGAAATATGCTTATCATCAGCTGATTTCCATTTATTATACCCGTGCATAATCTTCATCTATTTTCACCTAAAGTACAACTGCCATCAGCAAGAACCGTAAGACGTCACCTAATACAACTGGCTTTCGACATTGCATCTACAACTACCAAGATATGAACAACTGCCAATTGTATCACTCCATGTGGGACTGGTACATGTAAAAAACATCTAAAATTATAATTATTATTTGTTATATATAGACACAAACTCAGTGACTGCCAAGTCTTTAAGTGTAGTATATGCCAAGGCCAAATTAAATAGATATCTTTTTAGGGTTTTATTAGTTTTACATGTCTTATAGATAGGATATATATATACAATGTATATATATAGAAATGTACTAAAATAGAAATATTATTTTAGATAAAAGTTAACAATTTTCCATAGGGGTAGGCCAAAACTTTTAAGTAATACTGGTTATGGTAGCCTTTGGATTTAGGGTAGGTTTGGGTATTTAGTTTTATAAGTAGGTTAATTGGGTTAATATAAGTATTAATAATTAGTTTGTTCTAGAAAACCTTAAACAGATAAATATTTGATCTTGGCCTGAATTTCAGAAGAATACTTTTAGTTATATAGCTTCTTGTTAATTTATTTAAGTTAATGGTATCATATTCTTCATAGAAATTGATAATAGGTTTTGGAAAACAATTAATATTTACTATGGTACATATACATTAGTTGTATCTCTATACTAAGCTAACTTAATGCTTTATATAGAAAGGTAAGCTGTATAATTAGTTAACGCTTCCTTTCAAATATCTATCAATTTTCTTTTAACAAAGTCAAAGTTACCAGGAAGTAATATGTACTGTATTTTCTGTTTATCATCAGTTCATGAGCATTTTATGACATTAGAAAGAATAGGTTTTGCACATCTTGTAAAGTGTAAATATATAAACAATTGTGTATTGTAAACTAATGTACATATATATAAATATTGTATATAATAATTTAACAAATTTGTCAAAAGTGATTGTGAAATTTATCACATGTTTTTATCTGAAGTGGAAGTCCAATTTTTCGATGCAAGATGCGGATATTTTGGAATAACATTTTAAACTTGATGTGTTTAATATTACTGTTGAAACCTTACACAGCTCTCTTAAATCAATCAGTTTTGCTAAATTGCTGCAATCAGAAAAAGAAATAATTGGAAAGTTTGTCATTAGCATTCTATATCAATATAAAACTTTAAATTTCTGCTTTTTCAAATACAAAAACAGGTGATAAATTTGTATACCACTTTGTATAAACACATCATTATGTAAATTATCCCAGTGCTCAACTTGTATACTTGTGTATGAACCATTCCATGCTCTGTAGATTCATTATATACCATTGGTAATGATATTGAAGGAGAGACCATCAATTGTCATATATTTAGAATGAGGATGTTCCAGGGCTCTTTCATAACTCTTCTCACTTCTCAGTGTACAAAATTTATGCATTAAACGCCAAATCCAATAATATGATTGTTTGATCTCTTACTCTGGGAACGATAATAGAACTCCAACATTTGAATGCCTGTATTTGGCAGATATTGAACCACCCTTTGTTCTGAAAGTTATTTAACAAAAATCTGCCGGAAAAATCAGTCTTTATAAGGCTTTAAGTGAAAGCCTCACTTTTCTTGATGTAAAGGACAAAAATTTGCTTTCAAAATTTGTTGAATCTGATATCATTCTGTTGGTTTGATAAATGTTGTTAGCCTTAAGTTTTGGTTACCATGACATATAATGAATTAACAGGCTATATTTGTATTGTATATCTATGCTAATGGTTATATCATATGGTCATTATTGCACAAAACATTAAATCATAATTACATACTTCACATTAGCTTATTTGAAGAAAGGAAAACTAAAGAGATTTTCTGATTCTCATTGCATCAAAGGTTAAGCTTAAACCTATTCCTCTCCAAAAATAATGCCACTTTATGTATAATGTAGGTATGTCTTATTTTTATGTACCTCACATCTCCTTCTATTCATTAACATGGTGCTTTTGTTAAATTCTATTGAAAAACCAGTTTTTGTGAACTTTCAATATTCACAAATTTTATGGACTTTTTGTGTGTGTGTGTTATACAGATGCAGTTTGTTGGTTATATTATGCTTTTTGAAGCTACTGCTGAATTATACATTGTAACAAATATTTTGCTTCAGCTATACAAAAACAAGTACCTTCAAAATATTCATAGGTTGTATAAACCATACTGGTAATGTGAAGGTTTGTGCATATTATGAAGTCTCAGTGAATATTGGAATGTAAACCCTTTGTAGTGTTGCCTTGGTAGCATCATCCTCATTACAAAAGATGGATGCAGGATTAAATTGCATTGAGTGATAGCTATATTGTAGCCATTGCTAGGTTTGAATAAAATTATAGAACAGTCAGACTGAGTGTGATTTTGAAAAATATGCATTTTAATCAAAGCAGATAAAATGTGCCTTTAATGTTCTTTTCAATGTGTGTTTGTTGTTGGTTTTGAACATTTGTTCTATTAGTGGACCAAATTTTTTCACAGTGCCATGTCAATGGTAAATATTGAATAAGGAAATCCAAAGTTAGATATATTAATTTGACCCTGTTCTGCCATTTTTAATGTCACTGCAAGGAGAATGAGACTAAATTAAATTGAATATTTGAATTTATAAGCTCCCAGGAGAATATTCAATTTTGATTTTAGAATAAGCAGATAAAATATAAAACATTGGATTTTCAGACATAATTTTTATTAACATCCAAAGCCATTTCTCTTACTTCCTAGTTTGGGTTTGGAAACCCAAGATATTTTAAGTAGAGTTGATTCTAACTTAGGGGATGGCAACAATAAATTAAAATTGTTGAGTAGGATGTTTTCTGTAGGGTGTTCCATATTTTTGCATTTATTTATGGTATTTGTTAATGTTTGTTCTCAGTTTGTCTTAATTTGTAAAAATTTAATTGTGTGTTTAAGTATACTCAGCGCTACTTTGTGCTTATTTTTAAACATGTAAGTGTTTTGTTTGGAAGCTTGCCTTGTAAACAAAAGTTATTCCAGAAGAAGAAATATTTCAAGTCATTGAAAATTATCAACCCACAACCTTTTTTAATTGGTATGAAAAGAGTAATAGAAATTATTTTTTCATCAAGTGATATAAATAAGTCTACTAAGTTGATTGCTTATTTTTTAACCATTCAAAATGATAGTATTGTCATGTCCACAGAATATGAAGTTGAAAGATGGACACATACATATATATACAATTTTTTTTAAAAATACATAAAATATGATTTTATATCAATGTTTTTAAAGTTTGGTTTGCATGTCTATTAAAATTTTTGATTTCATCAAGGTCAACAGGAAGTACATTATCATTATCATATTAAACTAATAATTTCTAAATGTTCTGCATTATGTAAATGAAATGGTGCATAACTGATTAATTCCTTATTCTGTTTAGATTTTAAAAAAAATGTCTTATGTAAGTTCACGTTTATATATGATGGATTCATGTTGTGGTCATGATTTTGACAGATTACCTCCCTTTTATGAATGAAAAAAAAGTTCCAAATCACTATTGTTTAAACAGTAAACTAGGTATAAATCTTTATTTCAAAAATATACTTTGTCACAATAAAAATGATTTTCTTATGAAACATTTTTTTTATAAAAATCGGTCACTCAGGGTGGTTGATTATTATATTACAACGCTATCATTGTAAATTTTACTATTATTCTATCAATTTGACCTGATTGGATGTGGCCTAAAGTACTATGCATTTGAGGATGGTCTACTTGAAGGTCAATACTAATTACTGATTATTTTCAAGATAGGAAATTTTTGATGTTTTTGTGTTGTTTGGTTGCTGTCTCATTGACCTTTAATCCAAACCCTCTTTTATTCATAGAGATTATTTCAGAATGATTTTATAATAAAATAAATTATTCACATAAAAATGTTGGTGATATTTTTAGATATTAATCCATTTCACCAAACAGTTACCTGGGATTCATAGATGATCACTCAACACCAGAAAGAGTATTTTTGAATTGATTCACCTTGGTATAAACCATACAAATCACTTCTTAATCATAAGTTATCCATGTATTACTTTGTTTTAAACTGAAAACTCCACATTTGCACAGCAATTGAGGCCACACTTAATCATATCTATTATATAAGTAATGTCAGTAATGTATGTGGTATGTGATAGATAAGTTAATATTTATAACTAGACAAATTACGTGTATTTATTAATAATAGTTAAATGACTTGTTGAATGGATTGGGTGTAAGTTAAAGGGTTGGGGTAAGGTCTTATACTGCCATATAATATGTACCATTATATAATGCAATTCCACATATAATCATATCATCCCATATTGCAGAAATAAATTGCTAATAATTTGTTTTATATTGTTGTTTATGCATTCATATTTCTGAGCAAAAAAACACACTTAAAATAGAGAAAGAAGTCCTTAGCTTTCTGTGGTTTTAGAGGGTGAGTGATTTAGTATTTCATTGGATATTTTCAAGATGTATAAAGCTTATTAACTTTTTGGAAGTGCTTTGATGAGAACATCAGAAAGAACATTTTAAGGGTTTTGACTTAATTTACAAGTTAAACCGAAAGGATACAGGTTAGCCAAGTGGTAATAAAACCAACATTTAATTTTTTCTTATTGACTTGTGGTGCCTTGAAGACTGAGTGTTCGAATTAGTCCAACTACTGTATCACTAGCCAGTCAATAAAGAGGTTGTAAGTTAGAATCCCGCATAAGACAGGCGCATGTAACACAATCTTAATGGGTTAGGATGTAGGTCCAGATTTCAAGAATCCTAGGATCAATGTCCACCATAAATCCAAGGGCATACGTCTAGTCTTCAGAGATTCTAGGATGTAAGTCTAGTTTTCAAAGATCCCAAGGTGTATGTCCAGTTTTCAAAGATCGTTGGGTGTAAATCCTGTTTTCAGATATTCTAGGCGTACATCCAGTTTTCAAGGATCCTAGGGAGTTTTCAGAGTTCCGGGGATGTATCGATGTTTTCAGAGATCCTAGGATGTATATCAAGTTTTAAAGGACCCAAAGGTGAGGTCCAGTTTTCAATGATCCTATAAGGCGTAGGTCCAGTTTCGTAGGACCCTAGGGTGTATGTCCAGTTTCGTAGGACCCTAGGGTGTATGTCCAGTTCCAGCAATCCTATGAGAGAACGTGTCCTTTCGTCTGGTCCATGCGTTCGTTTTACCTGAAATTAGGTTAAACGTTATGAAACTTATACACAAAGCTTATTTTACAAAACACAGTTCAAGTTTGAATTTTGGTGTTGTATTTCCAGATCTATATGGCCCTTTACAAATGGAAAAAAAAGATTTTTTCTTTTTCATACACGACGCTCACTTTTACCGTTCTAAAGTTCTAAACTTTTACAAATGGAAAAATTGCAGAATTTTTCGTTTGTGTCTCTCAAGTAAGTGGTCCTCAACCAAATGTTATGAAAATAATACAGAATGTTTAGTTCGGCAAAACTCGGATCAATTACTCATTTGGGTAGCGTCACTTTAACTGCTCTTGAATTATGTGCCCATTTTCTTATTTGTATATTTGCTAATTTTGCGGTACAGCTACGCATTTAAAAGTAAGGAACAAGACTGAATAATTCGTCCGAAAAATGTTATGTTCTCGGACAGACTGTTACTTTTTGAACTAGCACGTAAATGCTCTCAGTTGCTAACTTGTATAGAAGACAAAAAAGAATGGTAAATTGACTCACAAGAAACAAGGCTCAGTTTGCTATTTGACTGCCATTTGTATTATTTCTAAAACATCACATCATATACCGTTATACTAATACGATATCTGCATGGGTCTGGACTTTGTTTGTTTACTTTGTTTGGAAGCCGTATATGGTGACTTATATAGTAACTTACATTCACGTCATTTGGATAGTTGTCACAATGATAAACATATAACATCTCCTTATTTTGACCATATTAACATAACGATGACATTTTCTTGCTGCACGACATTTTTTGCACTTCTTAATCCCATTTCACACTACTACTGGCAACATTTTCAATGTATTATTTTTACACCAACAAAAAATGTACATTATATCAACATCCTAGTATGACATTAGTTTAAAAAAAATCATTGGAATATTTATGAACAATACAATACTCTAGTGTCCCCTCATTCTTAAAATGAATAATTATTTTCATTTTTTTTGGCATAATGACGAAATATTTGGATAAGATTAAAACGTTTTGTAATTTATTTTTAAATTATATATAATTTCACAGAATTCCATGAACCCTGTGAGAATTTACAGATACCAATTCCTGATGATAAGTCCAATCTTCCGGAACCGAAAGTCCGTTATCATAGCGGTAGCGAGACAGTCGAAATAGAATGTTCTGAAGGCAAAGGCAATGTCCGCACACCCTGGGATGAAAACCAATTAAAAGAGACATGTGAAGATTTTGAAATCAAACAGTCTTATGAGGGTAGACTACGGAGCAACGAACACGAAATGAGTAATTCGCAACTTGGAATATACGATGATGACGATGTTAGCGTAGACGTTAAAGACGAAAAAGACAACGAAACTCATTTAGAGCAAGTAGTTAACACCGTTCTTGAAAATGAAGTTGATCCGATTCTTGACGATTATAAGCATAAAGACACCAAGGACGAAGCCCATTTAAATACAGACGCTCCAAGAAGAGAACAGTCTGAGAGCAAAGACAATGAAATTGATACGGGACAAGAATCTGACGTCGAAAACAATAAAAATATGGAGGAATTTATTAACAAAAAAGACGATATGGCTGAAGATTTCGATGATGCACAAGAGCAACTAAAATCGGAAGAAAGTGATGAAAATGTCACAGATACAGGGGAAAGTGACATAAGTAACGATGATAAAGATGGAAAGGGTTTCAGTGTGGATGAAAGGGACGACAAAGACTACTCTAACGAGGAAAAAGATGAAAATGTCGATGAATTTCAAGATACTGAAGGCGATGATGGGGAGGATGGGGAGGATAATGGTTTAACTATTAACGATAATGACAGTGGTCAAGTTAGCGAACATCACGAAGAAAAACGAATGTTAGAGACGGGCGATAATCGAGATTCTTTACCGATTGACGACGAAAGCGACAACAGTCAACTTCACGAAGAAGAATATCAGTTAAAGACTGACAATAAAAGAGATGTCTTGCCTATCGACGATAATGATAGTCACACAGTCAGTGAACGTCACGAAGAAGAACGAATGATGAAGACTGACGATAATCGGGATTCTTGTAAAATAAGTTAAGAATTCGCACATGATGGACCTGGTGAAAAGCTTATTTTTAACGCATACTTAATGTGTTCAGCGAATTTGGTCTCAACTTTTGCAACATATATATACTAGTATATACCACTTTTTTTATTTGCTTATTTTCATCAACTGCTGCGCGGGAACATTAAATTTATTTACATATTAGAATCTATACTCCCGGATGTATACATGTAATGTGTTTTTTCTATTCGTGCTAATTAAAGGTTTTCAGTTGTCTAGAATGGAATGGAATGGAATAGAGTAAAACGTATTCATGCTGATGCATGCAGATTATGTTTTTTTTTATTTTGATGCGCCCCATTCTACTTCGTGTTGTTCTGGCACACCACACATTGTGGCTAATCTTTCATTTGAACTCCTATTATATGAGGGTGGTAAAGGCTTATTTTCGTGCAACGTTTTTGGTCTTTTTATCTCAAGTGTTTTCATATTTTTCCGTTTTATTTCTAGTGTTCACGTGTTTTGTTCAATGTGTGTGCTTCGTGTATCCCCTTTTCAAAGGGATTCAAATATACGTATTTGTGACAGGTGCTATTTACTTACACAGCTCTCTCAATCGGGGTCTTCGTGACGGCCAAGAAGTCCATGTCCTCCTAAGTGATATTGGAATAACTAATCCAAGAATTTCTATCGATTTTGTTTTCTTCACGAATGTTAAAGGTATAAAAAGACGACCTGTTTTGATTCATTAAACGTTCTACAGCATATGTTCGGAAACGCCATTCTCTCCAACGTGATGTCCCTTGAAAAGTCATTCTCTCCAATGTAATGTCCTAATAAATCACACCCTCAAACTGGATATTCTATTTTGCCACGCGAAACCGTCGCCGCGATGCAAATTTCTGTAAAAGATACATTTAGATCTCGTTATGTCACACTGGAGAGCGTATCATCTAAGGCTTTGGTTTATCTGATAGTGATTGGTCCATGTATAACAACATAAAGTTGACCGATCGTTTGTCAAGTTAATATACTATTTGTTGGTAATTGGTTTTTTTTTTCTCAAATTGTTGCTGTGTCGTTGTTTTCGTGTTTACTGTTTTGAATTATATTTGAACATATTATAAGCGTTAAATGCAGTTATTGTTATTGCTGTTAATTAATAAAAAAAAAAGTATTTGTTTATAAACAGAAGTTAGTTATTTGCAGTCAATAAGAGACAAAAAGTTCCAAAGTGACAATTAAATTTTATAAGTTGAAGAGATATCGACAAAAACAAAAACACAACAAAACACTGCAAAACAAACAACTGTGTGAACAACATGAGCCAGACAAAAGTCGGTGTTATCTCAATTGTACCCGAAGGGTAGGCAGATTCTTCTTCACATGTGGCCATGGCATCTGACGTGTTGCTACTGATTACTACACATTCTGTGATACGTCATATTGATGATTGAGTGATGTCGCAACCGAGGTACAAAGTTCTGCTTTTGGTAATGACAATTGCAGCATGTCCGTGTTCGTATTTCATAACAAGTAGATGATTTACGTAAATCTTCCAAAGAGGTGACTCCAACTTTACCACTATTTAATGTAACCCTATTTAATTACCAAAATTAGTTTTAAATCTTTACCACTAGAAACTATGAAGCTTGGTTTAATAACTTCTAGGTAAGGAGCAATCTGATATAAACGAAATCATGATAGTGAAATTAAAAGCAAGCTCTGAAATGTCGTATAAACCTTGAGATATATACTAAATAATCAAACTCTGCTCGATTGTTGCTTTACTGAACAGTTATGGACATTTTTAAAACAATTCACCAGTTCTTAAATTAGTCGAAGAGCAATGTTATTTTATACATTATGTATTGTTCAAGATGACAAATATGTCCGACACAAGTTTGACAACTTCTAAAGATCTTCTCCAAACGATACTGTCTTCATTATGCTTTATATATCTTATTATCTTATATAATCCACAATTAGGAAAAATACGACCAGAATAATTTAAACAAATACGTGCTGTGCATAGACTTAATATTAATACATGGATATATACGTGCCGAATCCAAGAAAAACTGAAGTATTTTCGGTAAAATATGGTACCCTAAGAGTATCATACAGCTGGGTAATCCATATATCATGAAATGATTTAATTGTATATATAAATCAATATTAGTATACTGAAAACCAGTCGCATCAGAGAAGGATATAAATATGTTAATCATACTAGAAGTTGTTAATGGTACATTCTTGTAACCATCGCATATATTTTATCTCATTTCCGAACTTTTTTATTTTTACTAAACAGAGATTCATTTCCTATCTATGTTTGAAAAGGGAATGATACACTTTTGAGATGTTGTATATAAGGGGTGAAATAGGTGACGCTGTTGGCTAATGGGTTCGAAATATAAAGGCAACAGTAGTATACCGCTGTTCAAAACTCATAAATCCATGGACAGAAAACAAAATCGGGGTAACAAACTAAAACTGATGGAAACGCATTAGATATAAGAGGAGAACAACGACATAACACTAAAATGTAACACACACAGAAACGGACCCAGCATCAGACAAATTCCCACGAGCATAAAAAATATAACATCATAACCAAATACATGAATTTGGGATAGACAGATACCGTGACGCGTCTTATCGCAATGTGAATTTACACTTAAAAACGACGCAATGTTAAAATGTAACACACACAGAAACGAACTATAATATAACCATGGCTATATTCCTGGCTTGGTATAGGACATTTTTAAAGGAAAAAAAAAAAGTGAGAGGACAAAAACCCAAAAAGGAGGGATTTTGGAAATGAGTAACCCCGTGCCACCTCAAACATTATAAAGGAGATGTGGGGTATCTTTTCAATATTCGTTTTACTTTACTGACAAATTTTACAATTTTTATTAATTATGGTATCTGATAATCCCAGGATCATATATATTCATAATCTATTTGATGTACGAAATTGTACGACCGAGGTGTAAATAATTTACGTCAGTCACCTTACAAACATGCTGGTCAGAACAGCATCTTACTAGTTTAATAATACCCATTATCAACATGTACATTTTGATCTCTCCATCAGTGGTCATTGAACAATAAAACAGGGTTAAAGATAAATCAATTGCTCCAGTTGTTATCATATCGGTCAATAAAACATTGTGTACCTTTATCCTATATTATTGTTTTTTGGGCTATTGTGTCAAAATTTATCTACGTAAGCAACACTTGAGTCCAAGTATTGTGATAATTAAAATTACAATAAAAAGAGAAGATCCATTTATGATAATTCTATTGATTAATTGATTGATGGTTGATTAACGTCTAATGGTAAATATTTCATGCACGTTCAGGACCAGATATGACAATTATAAGAGAAGAGCCTATTATGACATATTTAGAACTATTTATTGTCGCACAAAATATTTCCCTCGCGAAATTTTCAAAACAATATCTATTGATTGAAATGGTTCGCAATCCTTTTTAAATTCAATTAATATGTGCTGCATAGGCACTCTTGTTGTTGATGTTTTTCAATTTATCTCGGTCTTCATTTGTGCTTTCGTTTATGTTGCTATTCCCTTTGTGTATTGTTGAAATATCCATTAACAGGACATGCAGGAGGCGACATAAGGTTTAACAGGGAAAATGAATTCGATGTCATCCGTTGGTAAAGTGACTTAAGTTTAGTATGTGTGCATTCGTGTGTGTGTAAATGTATTACGTTAAACTCTATCCTGATGAAGTGTTGTCGTCGCTGTGTTGTTTTCAACAACAAACAATCGTGTCATTGAAATCAACACCTATAACTTTGAATATCTATATCTCAATAACGTTAGACGTGGATTAATACGGATGGATATTTGCGTACAACAGACAAATCGTGTCCTCTCAAGAAATTGGATGACGTAAATCTGTTATTATTGTCGTGAAGCATGCGTGCAAATAGATTTATCAATATATTCTCTCTATATGGATTATAGACTCCCATGACATCATTTAATATTAAGTTGATTACTATTATGATATTTGAAATATACCACTGCCGATTAGACTCCCATTTGTCAAAGATGGAGAAGTTAAATTAGCTTTCCGCTACATCAAAGGCCTGACTTTTAAAATCCGATAACAACAACTATAATACTGACAATATAAAAATTTGCTTGTAAAAAAATAGGATCAAGATGTATGAATGTCTTGAGAATAATATGCTCTAGAGTTAAAATAAAGCGATAGTAAGCAATCATAGGCCGCAGAACTGCCTTCAACAATGAGAAAAATCCATACGGTATGTAGACGGCTATAAAAGGCACCGAAATGAAAAATGCTGAACAATTCAGACGAAAAAACTAACGGCCTGATGTATGTAAACTAATAAACGAAAAACAAATATGATATACAGGAACACACGACAACCGCTAGTCTACAAGCTCCATGGACAGGCTTATGCATAACGTGGAGGGGTTAAACATGAGGGGTGGCGCCAAACCATCCCTCTTAACCTGAAGTAGTAGTGTTACAGCGCATCATTAGATCGATACAAGGCAAAACAAGATAACTACCATAAAAACAACAGACATAAAGCACCGAAATACATGTACTCCCCTTTGTTTATTCAATGTTTGTTATTTTAATGTTTGCATGTTAAATAAATCTTTGAAGTATAGAAAATGGAACAACTAATCAGAGAATTAAAAATCAAATACAATTGCATATTTTTCACGAACTTCTGACAGCTTTACCGGTATGTTAGGTTATCAACGACCTTTCTGTTTCATTAAATGCTCTAGAGCTACGTACATCGTATTGTTTGGATGCATACATGCACCCCACTGTACTATAAATGTCATAATAAGACAGATTTTCAAACGCGATATTCTATTTTGCCTCGAGGAATAGTCCACGAGATGCAACTTGCTGTGATTAACGATTTACTTAGACCTCAGTCGTCTCTCATGCTTGTTAGCGTGGCATCTCGGGCTTTGATTCATCCGATTGTGATTTTTACATGTCACACAAAATTAGTCGACATAATGTTTGTTGATTAAATTGTTGTTTTTTTTCTCAAATTATTGATGTGTCTTTGTTTTCATGTTTGCTGTTTGAGTTTATCTATTTAAAAATATTAAAAGCGCAATACACTGAGTTATCGTTATGGATGTAGTCTTTTTGTTAAAAAAAATAAGTCATTTATTTGCAGTCAAAGTTATACAGAAAGATACAAAAGTGACAGTTAAATTTCAAAGAGAGAAAAAAAACCAATAAAAAACAATCAACAAAATACTGCTAAAAGAACAAACACTTGGACAACACCAACCAAACAAAGGCCGTGGTATCCGATGCGTTGTTTTTTGTTATTTCACACGTAGTGATAAGTCCAACTGAGTGGTGTCACAACCTAAGAACAAAAACGGGATTTTGATAACGACAATAACAGATTATCCATTATCGTATGTGACACACCACATATTCCAAACCGGGCAAATGATTAACGTGAAATGTTCTAAGGGATGACTTAAACTTGAGCACTAATTAATATAACCCTATTTGAGTACCAAAACAATGATAAAACGTTACCACAAGAACCCATAAAGCTTGGTTTAGTAAGGAGCAATCTGATATAATGGAAATCATGATAGGAAAAGCAAGCTCTATAATGTTGCATTATCTTTGAGATGTATACTAGTACTCCATCTATCATGCAGCGCTGCTCGATTGTTGTTACGCTGCACAGAAATTGATTTTTTCCAATCAGTTTTTAAATTATTTGAAATGCAATTTTAGTTTAAACATATTTATTTATAGTGGATTGGGAAACAAGTTTTGCAACTTATATTAATCCCTTTCCACTTTGCGGGTACGAGTGCTGCCTTGTAGCGGCATTAGCCTACTCTTTTTCGAAATCTACAAGGTTGTCTTTAACGTGCAAGAGATATGGCTCTCTCTTAACACGGGTCAGCCATTTATCGTCCCCTTCCGACGGACTATCATCGTTTCCTCAAGACCACACTCGCAAATGGTGTCAAGGGAGAGCCGAAAATTCAGTTCCTGAAATTTTCATCCCGAACGGGAATCGAACTAGGAACCTTTGTGTAAGTAGTCCGATGCACTAACCACTACACCACGGCTCTCTAATTTTAGTTTAAACATAATGTATTGATAAAAATGACAAATGGGTTAGGCAGAGGTTTAACTGATTAGTAATAGCTTCTTCCAACGATCTGTCAAAATGTTTCCTAAAATGTATCTTTGGATATATCCTATACAATCCACAATCTTATAAAATACAAACATATTAAACTCAACATATACAACCAATAGACTTATCATACGTAGATATATATACGTGCTGAATCCAAGAAAAAATCAACTATAAGCAGATAAATATAACATTACATGGTGACCATAGAGTACCACACAAAATGGTTAATCCATAATATCATGAAACACTCTTAGTGACTTCCTTTGTTCGTAGGTTATATGCGCTATATATGTTCGTTTATGTATAGTGCAGACGCAAAGGAACTAATATATAATTCAGTTTACAAAAAACGTGTTTGAAAAGGAAACGAGATTCATAGAAAAATAAGATACTGTGACCTAAATCAAATCTTTATTTGAAAACAAACGTAATATAAACATTAGAGTTTCCATTAATAATGTGTGAACATGGAAAATGTTTGCCTCTCCTTGTCACAATGATGAACATTTATCGTTAATTATGACTTTTAAAATGAAAAGACCATATCTACAAAGCAAAATGTAAATTAGTAAATTATTCACTAGTGCTAGCCACATTATCAAACATTCAAACACGATTTATATATAGTCGCCCATCAGAATATAGAGAAAGTACAATAATCACTAACAAGTTACTATGATCATGTACAAGTTCGACTATCATAACAAACAATTTTCAATGGCTATTATTTCGGTAATAAGGTCACAAATAATATTAAAACAGACACAAACAACAATACCGTACATATCAACCTAGCGGGTGAGTAATTCTTTAAAACAACGCGTGTACACGGAGAAATAACAAAATGACGATTTTACCTGTTTCGGGCTACACGATGTTGGGATCACTGTAAAGTTCTGCAATTACGATGATCAGTATAACACCAGTGATGTTAGGCTATCAACAACCTGCTCTGATTATTTAAATGCTCTACAACGTATTGTTTGGATACAAAGTTTAACATGAACCCCATTGTACTATAAATGTCCTAATAAGACACGCCCGTTATATTCCAATTTGCCACGCGAAAACGTCCCGGCGAGGCAAATTGCTGTTAAAAGATACATTTAGATCTCTGAATCTCTCGCTGGAGAGCGTACCCTTTAAGGTTTTGATTTCTTCGACAGTTTGTGATACATGTAATAACATAAATGTTGACGATCATATGTCGACATAATGTTTGTTGGTAATTGTTTTGATTGTTCTCAAATTGTTGCTGTGTCGTTGTTTTCGTTGTTTGCTGTTTTGACCTATTATATAATTGAACATATTATAAGCGTAAAATGCAGCTATTGTTTTCGATGTTAATGATTTAAATTTGTTTTTCATAAAAAGAGCAAGTAATTTGCAGTTGAAAAGGGACAAAAAGGTCCAAAATCACAATTAAAAGTTAAAGAGAGATCGTTTAAAAAGCTAAAAACGAAAATAAAAAAACATCTTCAAACAAAATTCTGCATAAAAGAACAAAAATTGAACAACACTAACCAAACAAATGCCAGGGTGCTCTCGAAAGATAGGCATAGCATACTCATCAGGCACCCGATGTGTTGCGCATGGGTAATTCGGGGATAATCTCATTGGAAAGTATCACAACATAGGTACGGAGGATGAGATTTTTGTAACGATAATTGCAGCATATCCGTGGTTGTCTGTGGCATATATACATTCGAAACGGGGAAAATGGTTTACGTATAACTTTGTAATCGGTAACTTCAACTTTATCACAAGTATAACGCTATTTAATTACCAAAAACAAATATAAAACATTATACCACTATAGAAATCATGAAGCCTTGTTTAATATCTTCTAGGTAAGGAGTAATATGATGTTAAGGAAATCAAGACGATCAAGCTCTGAACTATCATGTTTACTTCGATTCTTGCTACACAGAGATGGACTTTTACAAAACAATTCGCCAGCTTTTAAAATTAGCTGAACAGCACTGTTAGTTCAAACATAATGTATTGATCAAAATGACAAATAACCAGATACACGTTTTACAGCTTAATAAGATATTCGTCAAACGATACTGTCTTTAACATGTTTCATAAAGTATATCTAGGATATATCTTATACAATCCGAAAATCCTGTAAAATACGGACAGATTAAACTAAACATATACACTTAGAAGACAGTCTATAATACATAGCTATGTACCGTGCCGAATCCAAGAAAAAATCAACCATAAGCAGATGAATATGATAATAACACGGTAACCGCAGAGTATATGACAGCCAAACAGGGTAATTCAAATATCATGAAATTATTGAGAATTTTATATATAAATCAATACTAGTATACTGAAAACCAGTCGCACCAGAGAAGTTTACAAATATGTTATTCCTACCAGAAGTAGTTAATGGTACATTTTTGCATCCATCGCATAATATTTTTATCTCATTTCCGAACTTTTCATTTCTACAGAGATATCATCATGGCTATCTATGCACTTTTAAAAAGGCGGTGACCCTATTTTGGAATGTGTGAAATCAAGGGTGAAATAAGTGAGGCAGCATGTTGTATAATAGGTTCAAAAGAGGGATCTGGGAAACAGGCAAAGAGTTAGCAGTAGGAGAAAAAAATACTTAAAAGGAGGAATTTGGGGAAATGAGCAACTTCGTGTCATCTCCGACTTTATAAAGGAGATACATATGGGTATCTTGTCAGTTTATTTTTTATCTAGGATTTCAACTCCCTCTGATATCTTTCGCCCCTTTTTTCATATTCGTTTAGTGACAAATTTTAATTAATTATAGTATCTGAACTCTTATGATCATATATTCTCCTAATCTTGTTTCTGTATGACCTTTTTACGACCGAGGTGTCAAACAATTTACGTCACAGTCAACTCACAAAACTGCTGATCAGAACAGCATCTTACTAGTTTGATAATACCCATTGTCAACATGTATGTTGAGCAATTCATCTATGGTCATTGAACAATAAAACAGGTCAAAGATAAATCATTTCTCCAGTTGTTATCATATCGGTCAATAAATAATTGTGCATGTATTTTTATCCAATCAATGACATTGTTTTCTTAATCTTAAGGCTATTGTCTTTAAATTGATCTACTCAAGCAGCACTCGAGTTCAAAATATTGTGATCATTTAAATACACTTATTAGAAAAGGTCCTAGTATGACTTTTTATGATTTTTTATAGTCGCATAATAATTCTTTCAGGAAATTTGCAAAAAATATCTATTGGTTGTTATGGTGGGCATACCATTTCAATCAAATTCCATAACGTGTGCTGCATGGGCCCTCTTGTGTTTTTTCTTCTTCTAAAAATCGGTCTCCATTTGTGTTTCCTTTATTCCCTTTATGATAAGACGCTTCGGTATTTGAGATATCTCTATAAACAGTAGGTGACATAAGGGTTGCCAGGGAAAATGAACTCGATGGCATCATTTGGTAAAGTGACTTAAGTTACTAGTTAGTTTACGTGCGTTCGTGTGTGCATGTGATTTAGGTTTACCGTCGCTGTGTTGATTTCAACAACAAACAATTGTGTGATTCATTTCAATAAATTTAAACCCATAGAATATCTATATCTCAATAACTTTAGATGGGGATTAATACGGATGTTTGCGTACAACAGACAAATCGTGTCCTCTCAAGACGTTTCATGACGTAAATGTTTTATTATCGTGGTGAAACATACATGCAAAAAAAATTAATCAATATCTTCTCTCTATATGGATCAAGAATATACTCCCATGTCACCATTTCATATGATGTTGAATATCAATAGGGGCGGATCCAGCCATTTTTAAAGGGGGTCCCAACCCAGGATAAAGGGGGGGGGGGGTTCAACTATATGTCCCCATTCAAATGCATTGATCTTTTTAAAATAAAAAAAAAGTCCAACCCCCGGACCCCCCTGGATCCGCCACTGATTAGTGTGATAAAAAGTTTAAACCACTGCCGATTAGACTCCATTGTTAAAGATGGAGAAGTTAAACATAGTTATCCGCTTTCACGAGGGCCTGACTTTTAAAATCTGATAATAACGCCACCGTACGGTCTTCAACAATGAGACTCCAAATAGAGGCTCCGAAATGAAAATTGCGTAACAATGCAGATGAGAAAACTAACAGCCGGATGGGTGTACAAACGAATAAACGAAATACCATATATGATAGACAGGAACAAACGACAACCGCTGGTTTACAGTCTTCTGGAGGAGTTGAGAGTGTTTGTTGAAGTCAAACCCTCTACAAACCTAGAACAGTGGTATAACAGCGCAACATTTGAACAAAAGAACAAACTATACAAAAATATATCTATATCTATAATAATATTCAAGATAATCATCAAAAACAGAAAAATTTCCTTAAAATGACCCATTATTGGGCAGCAATCCAACAACGGGTTGTCCGATTCATCTGAAAATTTCAGGGGAGATAGATCTTGATCTGATAAACAATTCTCCCATGTCAGATTTGCTCTGAATGCTTTGATTTCAGAGATATGAGCTAAAATCTACATTTTACCCCTATGTTCTATTTTTAGCCATGGGTCACCGGACACATTTTTAGATACCATAATAATGATTGTGGCAAAGTTTAGTTAAATTTGGCCCAGTAGTTTCAGAGGAGAAGTTTTTTTTATAAAAGTCAACGACGGACGACGACGCCGGACGCCAAGTGATGAGAAAAGCTCACTTGGTCTTTAAAAGGTGATAATATTCATTATAGGATTGGAAAGTTGAGAGGGAATTTTTCCATGGCTTATCTATCTGGAAAACAAGCTCACATACCCTTTATTTTTTTGGTTTATTTATGGTTCCTTTATGTATTCATGCTTTCAATTAATATCAGATTTTAAAAAGGTTCTTATTTTGAAACAGAGTACAAAACATCCTGTAGCTGAATAATATAAACAAAAGATATTTCTGTTGTTTCGATTCAAACTTGTTCAAGTCAACAAGGTATTGTTACAGTATCGATACGAAATATCGATTGAATTTGAAGGAAATTTTGTTTATGTACATCAGATTGCAGTTCCAGAACACTCCATTGAGAAAATTGGTATATCAAAGAAATGATACTATATTATTAATAGTTTATTGAATAAATGCACAGTTATACCCCAATGGGGTTGAAGGCACATATAAATGAACACAATACATCATACAAAAATAACAACAAAAGAACAAACATTATATACATTAAGTATCTATCATGCAGTTGTTGAGTCCACTCTCCTCAGTGACCATGACTTTTTAACAAATGGAGCCGTATACTGCATAATTGACGGACACGAAAGACATAAAACCAATTTATCCACATTATCCATATTATCTATATCAGAATAGGTATTTCTAACTTTCTGTAAAAATTCAAGTCTCAAATCTTTATTTTTAATACATGTAAATAAAAAATGTTCTTCATCATCTATTTTATTTAAACAACAATGTTGACATAAACGTTCTTCCCTTTTTATATTTTTGTATCTACCCCTTTCAATTTCCAAAATATGGTCACTTACCCTTAATTTAGTAAATTTTTTCCTTATTTCAAAGTTATTCTCTTTAAGTAAATAAGGCTCAGTTTCATATTTCTTTTTGATTTTACTATAGATAAATAATTTATTATTTTCTGTTAAAGAATTTAATTTTTTAAAGAACAGCTTTTTATAGTTTTCTTGCATAATATCTTTCATGTGTTTATTCATTTTATATTTTTCTTTTATGAAGTCAATATTTTGTATATCAGATATATTTAAATTATTTTCATGAATTATATTTTTTACAAAAGTATACCAAGAATAGGTTCCTGATTCATCCAACAGTTTAGTTGTGCAGTATGCATCATATAACAACGGATTAATTTCTGTGTTAGATACTCTTGCCATATATTTTAGTGCTTGAACCTTTACATATACATCTATTGGATATTGTCCTAACTCTGCCCTTGATGCAATGTTAACTGCTTTTTTACTTAAACCTAGAATTATTTTGCAAAATTTTAAATTCACCTTTTCAATAAAGCTATTATCAATTGACGTAAGTAAATCAAAATCTTTATCATTATTTACTGCTCTACTCTGAGACCTTAGTACTTTTTCATAGTAGTCCATATACCAAATTTCTGAGTTATACATTAAAATTGGTTTTATTAAAGATTCAAATAGTTTTTTATGTATATTTATAGGTATATTTTCTATATTATACATATATTTAAACAAACTGAATAGAACTTTTGTGCCTTTTTTTGATAGTTCCATATGTGATGTATGGAATTTACCAGAAGCCTCTATAATATTACCTACATATTTATATTTTAATACTTTTTCTAATTTATAACCATCCAAAGTAAACTCTGCTTTAGTGTATGGTATGTTTTTTTGTTGAAATACTATCACTTTAGTTTTATTTATGTTAATTGACAACTGCCATTTTTTACAATAGTTGCTTAATTTCTCTAATGACTTCTGTAAATTATTGGTAATCTTTGTAATATATAAGTTGTCTAAAAGTCTTCAGCTATGAACCATGCAAGTCCAAATTTCAGACGCATTGTAATCCGTTACACGAGGGCTTGCGGAACAAAACGAAGTGACGACAGAGAAGCTCATTTTCACAAAAGTTCTAGTCATAATATAGGTGACTCAGCATTTTCTTCTTGTTATATAACGGTTCTATTGTTACGAAAACAGATATTGACCTCTGTTTTTTTAAGTATGTATAGAGAGTTTTAGATTTTAAATATCGATTGTTTGTAATGTGATATTGGGGTCCTTAGTTTGGTTTAACTTTTTAAACATTTTTTCTCTATTCTTAGATTATTGTGATCCTTATTCTCTATTCTTTTTTTATTCTGTTTTTCAATATCTTTTTTTTTTGGTAAATGTTTCTGTATAGATTTGGCCCAATATTCTTTTTTTTTCTCTAGACCTCGACCCACAGACCCTCTAATATGCACTTTGGAATGCCGTCTTGTAATTGACGGTATCGATTACCACTGAAGTTTTCAAACAAAAAAAATAATTACTAAAGTGAAACTTACTTTCGCATATACTTAGTTCTGAAAATGATTCTCAGAGCCCTCAGAAATCTTTTACACACAGGATACTATTTCAAATTATTTTGGAATGTCGACAGAACATAGTGACATGCTTATTGGAGAAACGTTAGACGATCTTATAGATGGATCAGCCACAGTTTCAAATATTCCTACAATCGGCGTGTTTCTGTTGGAAGGAAAGTGGTTCACACTGGACAATCGCAGACTGTGGGTCTTTCGTAAAGCTGAAAAACTAGGAATTATAGATTCCATTCCAGTGTATACTACTTCGTTTTCAGAGATGGATGCAAACAAATTTACAACATGTAATGAGGGAGTAAGTGTGGATGTACGAGGCAATGCTGGTGGATCAGTTTGGCGTCGGCGCAGAACGAGGAGATCTAGAAATCAATACCAAGACCATTATAGTGAAGACTCAAATCGCATGGATAATTATTCCGAAACCACAATTTATTCTAGATCAACAGATTATGCGTATTCTGCGCAAGCATGTGTCCCTTCTGTACCAACACATCATTCGTCTTCTCTCTTATCAGATCATTCGAGTTCCGAAAGATCTCGCTTTACTGATTCCGAATCGCCAAATTATTCAAGACAACCATTGTTTGAACAAACAAAAGCGCCTGCATATACAGAGAACGATAGGATTCAAGAAAATGAAGATTATACATGTGTGTGGTTATTGCTGTGTTTGGTTACATTTCTTGTTCTATTCTACATCTTTTATATCAATACATAGTTAATATTGTTATATGTTTAAGATCATGTATAAATAACTACTTAAATACTGTAAATAACAATGAATAATTAAGATACAAATGAATCTTTTATTAAAGCATCGCATCTGTCTAAAAGTGACTATATCAAAACAGTACTAAACGTGGAAAGGGGGTTGGGGTGTCAGCAAAATTAAGGGTGGTTTGGTTTAACAAAGGAGTCTGCAATAAATGTAGAAATCTTAATTATCAATTTATGTATAAATATTTATACTTAATTATACAAGTGTGGACACAGATGAGTGTGGATAGTATGTATGGATGTTTGACAGTGTCTTATGACAAAATGAGTTCTATGTTTTTCCTATATGGTGTCATTAACTATGTTGCACGATGACAACCAATCTGAGCATTATGAGTGTTATTTATTAAATTTTTTATGCCCCCACCTACGATAGTAAAGGGCATTATGTTTTCTGGTCTGTGGGTCCGTTCATTGTCCCGCTTTAGGTTAAAGTTTTTGGTCAAGGTAGTTTTGGATGAAGCTGAAGTCCAATCAACTTGAAACTTAGTACACATGTTCATTATGATATGATCTTTTTAATTTTAAAGCCAAATTAGACTTTTAACCCCAATTTCACGGTCTATTGAACATAGAAAATGAAAGTGGGAGTTTCAGGTTAAAGTTTTTGGTCAAGGTAGTTTTTGATGAAGCTGAAGTCAAATCAACTTGAAACTTAGTACACTTGTTGCATATGATATGATCTTTCTAATTCTAAATCCAAATTAGACTTATGACCCCAATTTCACGGTCCATTGAACATAGAAAATGAAAGTGGGAGTTTCAGGTTAAAGTTTTTGGTCAAGGTAGTTTTTAATGAAATTGAAGTCATATCATCTTGAAACTTAGTACACATGTTCCCTAAAGTATAATCCTCCTTATTTTAATGCCAATTAGATTTTTACCCTATTTCACGGTCCATGGAACATGGATAATGATTGAGTGGGGCATCCGTGTACTTTGGACACATTCTTGTATTTTTTTATGTTCAAGACCGGCATGGAGGAGACAGTAATTACATTAGTTACCAAATGATTATGATAGAATATGTTCTACATCTTTGATTTTGGATACATTTTGTAGCTAGGAGAGCAACACATACTAGGTTCTTTTTTCACGTGTATTTTTTTTCTTAATGGGAGATAATATCTAGTTTTAAGAACATGATATAAGGAACCTGTAATTCAGTGGTTGTTGTTTGTTTATGTGTTACATAGAAGTTTTTTGTTTATTTTTTCAATAAAAATAAGGCCATTAGTTTTCTCGCTTGAATTGTTTTACATTTTCATTTCAGGGCATGTTATAGATGATTATGCGGTATTGGCTTTGCTCATTGTTTATGGCCGTAAAGTGACCTGTAGTTGTTAATTTCTGTGTCGATTTGGTCTCTTGTGGAGAATTGTCTCGTTGGCAATCATACATGTACCACCTCTTTTTTATATGTATTTGCTTAATATTGGTATTTGGTATGGTTCTATTTATATTACTTTGTGGTGGATCGTCAGTATCATTAGTTAAAATTTAGTGTTAAAATTTCAAATTGTTCCTCAGATTAGAATACATTTATTGGTTTTTAATAATGACAATGCCTGACAAGATACTTGGGGATAGATGATCTAGGAAATAAACTTATGTGCTGATTTATATCAATTCTTTGATTATATCTCCTCCAAAGCTGGTCAAAGCAAAGAAAATTATTTTACTTAATTATATTAATACTGTCACTGATATCAAACGTTTACAGCCGCAATATGTGTTTGGTTTATATAATGGTAATAAATGCAAGTGACGGTTGCATCTTCATGTGTCAATGCCAATGAATATCACTTTCCTCCAATAACCCCATGTAATGAATCCAGAAAAAAAGGGAGTTAAAGGAGCACTCCCCACTTTTTTTTTTATCGTCAAAACAATCCAAAAATATCATCTTTCTCACTAATTATATGAATCGTTCAAAACATGTTTCGCCTCGCTAATTCCATTTCACACCATTACGACCCCCTTTCAATTGTCATGAATCTCCTCCAAAAATGGCATTCGAAAAAGTAATAGAATTGCGAATGAGCAGAAAACAGCACTCAATGCAGCGGGAAAATCCCACCACGGCTTCATCTGGCTCATACACAATAATGTATATTAGTTCAGCAAAATGGACGCCACACTAAACTTCCGAACATATAAATGACCACAATTAAAGAAACCCAAGACAAACGAAGGCAAAGGTTTCTTACTAGGTGTATAAATACGGTCGGTGAGTCAGTCTGTTCGTCTGTCCATCCGTCAGTCCGTCAAATAAGTTTTCCAGGCTCTTTTGTTTCATTCTTGAGATATTGATTATATATTTATTGTATTGTTTAATCATGACAATTTACAGGTCAAGTTCGATCGATTTTCACGACTTTTATTTCTTCTCTTTGTTTAGGTGCCCTTTCCATAGAATTGAATTGATGAAATACTCAGATTTCTATTCAAAGGAAAATTACTTTTTTTTAAAACTTTCCCTAGAAATAAATTTTAGATTTCTTAATAAAAGTCGTTGTATTAAAATAAATGACATTTCAGATTTCGTTCCTTTACACTGATTTTTTAACCGGTAGGGGACTATGTATCGCCATGCAATACTCACATAATGCTTGTTCAATATCAGCTTTTAATTTTAATCTTATTCCTAATGAAATATAAAATTATTCATTTCGTTATTCATAAAGTGTCATGCGTCTGCAGCTGGTTGAGATTCGGATTCAATTTCTTTTCGTGTGCATTCAAATATTAAAGATTTATCCAAACAAAAAGCATTACGTCGAGAATGTTGTTAGTAATTCATTTTTATTTATATATATATATATAACATAAAAACAAGCGCACTTCATTTTAGGTCTTCATTTCTAAAGAAAAAGTCAAATATTGGGTTCTCAGACATCTGTGTACTAGCTTAAACTGTGTTCTAAAAGTACACAGATGTCTGTGAACCCAAATTTGGACTTGAACCCAATTTTGGACTTAATACATGTATGTCAAACATTTTGTCAAACGATTATTCTAGTTTATATATTTCTTTGGAATAAAATGCATTTGGATGATGATATCAGAAAGAACACACACTGTTTGTCATGTTTGTCCCCTGTTGCTGTATATATATATATATATCATATTTGTTTATCGTTCATTTATGAATGTTAGTTTTCGATTTTTAATTGTGTTTTTTTTATATTTTTTTTGTCATTTCCAAGTAATTTTGTTACTATGTTGTATGTTCTTACTCATTATTGACGACTGTATGGTGACTTAAAGTTATGTGCTTCTACGTCGTTTTGTCTCTGGTGAAGAGTTGTCGCTAACAACGGTCGAAAACTACCATTTGACGCCGGACGGTAAAAGCCATCCGTTATGATCACTTTTTACAACACGGCCCCGTAATATGCACAGATGAATATATCTGCTTTATACAATCATCATATATTTGCCACATTGCATTTGAAGATATTTGTCTCAAGTTGTTTTATTTTTCCATTTGATCTTGTTTGTCCATCATACAACAAGTAATCGTAACCTAGAAAGTAATATAACAGAAATATTGTCCTAATTGCTTTTGGTCTCAGACTCTGAGTTATCCTGATTCCGATTAAAGGCTTGGGTTAACAGACGGACGCACGATACTGCACACTGTTAACATGATTATAATCAGTGTTGTGATTCAATCCTGTAGATCGTACTCAGTATACATCATCATATGTGTATAGTTCGATCGCTTATCGGAACTTGACTGATACCGAACATTTATCTTAATTTGGTTATTGTTATTCATCATTTAATAATTGTTTGATTTAATCAATAATTTTACATCTTTTGCTGGAAAAGGGGTTTTAAGCGGGGGTCACACATTCCCTTCTAATTTTACTGCCGTCCTTAACTGGACCATTCCTGATTAAAAATCGTCAAATCCTGCATGTGTATCGTGGCTATAGAGATTGAAATTTCAATCAAAATGTGTAGGGACATTTTATTCACGGCAACAACCAGTTATTTTTCACGAAGCGTTTAGAATCCGCCGTTTTAGTCTGAGATTGTTTCAATTATACGGTTCTCAATCTGATATTACAAGACATAAATCATGTGCTGGTACTTTACTGATAAGGGATTGTAATTTGTCATAAAACTTATTCTTGTCCTCAATACTAGCTTCGTTGGTAGGTGCATAGCATTGAATCACTGACAGTTTTGAGTATTTTGAGTAAAACCTTGCCATAATAAGCCTTTCATCCACTGGTTGCCATTCTAGAAGAGCTATTTTTGCTTCCTTGCTTAGTACTAAAGCAACTCCCTCATAGTGTTTGTTGTCTGTTCGGCCTGAGTACAATATGGTATCACCTGTGTCCGTTGAGATCGATCCGTTGTTTAACCATCCGCATTCACTGACACCTAGTATACTGATGTTATACCTTCTCATCTCATTGACAACTTGTGCTGTCTCATACATGGTCCGCACATTCCATGCCCCTATGCTGAGAACATTTTTTGGCGTTAAGAGTCCACACTTCTTGCCCCTAGCTGCATTTCTGCTTTCACTAGACACATTCATTGGGTCATCAGTGTTTCTTTTGGTGTGGTTTCCGTAATCAGCTTCTTTTGTAATTGGTGATCTAAATGCAAAGATTGGGGTAGATAACTTATTTAAGGAAAGAATAATGGGCAGACATGGATGTGGAGAATGCAATGAAAATGGTGGACTTTTAGTAGATTTATGTGGCTTGAATGATCTAGTTATTGGAGGTTCCTTATTTCCACACAAGGACATTCACAAGCTTACATGGAATTCACCAAATGGCAGGGACCAAAACCAGATAGACCACATAATTATAAATGGAAGATGGAGAAAGTCTCTGATGGATGTCTGTGTGAAAAGGGGAGCCGATTGTGGAAGTGACCACCACCTTCTACTTGGGAAAATTAAACTTAAACTGAGAAAGGTAGCCAGACCACAGCATAACAGAAAAATATATAACATCCACCGCCTCAAAGACAATCTGATAAGACAAAAATTCAACATCAGCATAAGAAACCAATACCAAACACTACACACTATCAGTGAAAACCACGACAACATTGGTCCTGATCTAAACGAACATTGGAACAAAGTAAAAACTATGTTTAACGATACAGCTGAAAATGTACTTGGAATTAGAGACAGTACAAGGAAAAGGTGGATTTCAGATACAACCTGGAATGTTATTGAAAAGAGAAGATCTACAAAAAGCAAGTGCAATCAGGCAAGATCAGAAAGGTTGAAAGAAAAGCTTCAAAAAGAATACTCAGAGCTAAATAAAGAAGTTAAGAAAAAAGCTAGAGAAGACAAATTACAATACATTGAAGGATTGGCAAATGAAGCAGAAGAGGCATGCAAACATGGAGAACTAAGTACTGTATATAAGATCACTAAACAGCTATGTGGTAAAAGTAACAACAATGACACACCAGTTTTAAGCAAGAATGGAGAGGTAATAACATCAGAAGCACAGAAACTTGAAAGATGGGCAGAGCACTTTCGGGAAGTTCTGAACAGAGAACCACCAGACAAACCAGCTCAATTTGATAACACCGAAGACAAGATCGAAATTGATATATCAGAAGAAAAAATTGAACTTGGTGAAATAAAGAAAGCATTATGCAAGCTAAAAAATAGTAAATCAGCTGGAGTAGACAACATTAGTGCAGAACTCCTTAAGGCAGATGTGGAAACAACAGCATCAATACTGCAAACACTATTTAGCAAAATATGGGAGGATGAAATTATACCTGAAGACTGGGAAGAAGGACTACTAGTTAAACTTGCCAAGAAAGGTGACATGAAAAATTGCAACAACTGGAGAGGTATATCTCTACTGTCTGTACCTGCAAAAGTTTTCCTGAGAGTTATTGCCAAGCGAATAGTAGATGCTTTAGATGACACCCTGCGGAATGAACAAGCAGGTTTTAGAGCCAATAAAGGGTGCAGTGACCACATATTCACACTCAGAAACATCATTGAGCAGTGCATAGAATGGCAACACAACATCGTCATAAACTTTGTGGACTTTGAAAAGGCTTTTTGATAGCTTGGACAGAAACAGCATGTGGGACATAATGAGATCGTATGGCATACCTGAGAAAATAATTAGCATGATCAAATTATTTTACAACAACTACAGATGCTGTGTCCTACACAATGGAACCCAATCCACTTGGTTTAATGTACAATCTGGAGTAAGACAAGGATGCATCATCTCTCCCCTTCTTTTCCTCATTGTCATCGACTGGTGCATGAGAAGAACACTAGGCAATAGAGTAACTGGAATAAGATGGTCGATGAACACAATCTTAGAAGATCTAGATTTTGCAGACGACATATGCCTTTTATCAACAACTAGAGCAAACATGCAGAACAAAACATCAAGACTACATGACACTGCTCTATCTGTAGGTTTAAAGATAAATGCGCAAAAGACAAAGATAATTAGCCTTAATGAAAAAACTAGTAAACAACCCATAACACTTAAAGGAGACAACATAGAAGAAGTGGAAAATTTTACTTATCTAACATTCCAACTGACTCCATTTTCAGAAAACGAAATCTGTAACAAACATAAACTTTTAGCCACCGCTTTACAAGCAGAGCCAAATACAATGAAAGTTCCAACTATGTATTGGCTTCCGAAGCTACACAAAACCCCTTACAAATATAGATTTATTTCGTCTTCAAGCCATTGTTCAACTACTAAATTGTCTATTATTCTTACCAGCACACTTGGTACAATTAAAAACCTTATAATAAATTGTTCAAATAAGGCCTTCGAAAATAGTGGAATAAATTACTTTTGGAGTGTCAAGAACTCGTTGGAAGTACTTGATAAATTGCATGCTTATATTGGTGATTTTGAATCTGTTCAAAGTTTTGATTTTTCTACCCTGTATACCACATTGCCTCACATTCTCATTAAGAAAAAATTCACACATCTAATTAAATGGGCATTCAAAAAATCAGAATGTGAATATATATGTTCAAACTCTTTTAGGTCATTTTTTAGTTGCAATAAACAAAAAAACTATGTTAATTGGACATGCTTTGATACTATATATGCCCTTGAATTTTTACTAGATAACATTTTTGTTCGCTTTGGGGATTCCGTATATCGTCAGATTATCGGAATTCCAATGGGGACTAACTGTGCACCACTTATTGCGGACCTCTTTTTGTATTGTTACGAGTTACAATTTATGACAAAAATAAGCAAAGACCCATCAAAACAACATCTGATAAACAAATTTAATAATACTTTTAGATATTTGGATGATATTTTGGCTCTCAATAATGACGACTTCAGTATGTATATTAATGAAATTTATCCTGGTGAACTCACTTTAAATAAAGCTAATACTAACAACGACCACTGCCCTTTCCTCGATCTTGATATCTATATCACTAACGGAAAGCTGAATACTAAAATTTATGATAAAAGGGATGATTTTTCATTTCCTATCGTTAATTATCCGTTTTTAGATGGTGACGTTCCCTTGTCACCATCTTACGGTGTTTATATATCTCAACTTGTACGATTCGCTCGTGTATGTAACAATGTCTTAGATTTTAACGAGAGAAATTTATGTATTACTGAAAAATTATTACACCAGGGTTTTCGATATCACAAACTAGTCAAAACATTTACTAAATTTTATCATCGGTATAAAGACATCATTCGTAAATATAGCTCAACATGCAGACTTTTTATACGTTCAGGTATTTCACATCCAATTTTTTATGGAAATATTCTTTATAAAGCACAAAGGTGTCAGTATTCACCTCATAAACTTACAAAACCTTTGAATAGACTTATTAAGAAGGGATATAATTACGATACTGTTGTCAAGTCATTAAAGATTGCATATTTTGGCGTTAATATTGAGTCACTGATGAGGTCTTTGCGTCGGAACTAAACACATTTATTCTAAAAACAGTTGTTGGCATGACACGGGTTATGTTCTTCTCATATATGTTATGATGGTATGATACTAAACCCCTTACGGGAAGGATTGTGCCTGATGTTCATATGATGAAATCATAATCTTTCAGTCAGTTTAATTGAAGTCTGGAGCTGGCATGTCAGTTAACTGCTAGTAGTCTGTTGTTATTTATGTATTATTGTCATTTTGTTTATTTTCTTTGGTTACATCTTCTGACATCAGACTCGGACTTCTCTTGAACTGACTTTTAATGTGCGTATTGTTATGCTTTTACTTTTCTACACTGGTTAGAGGTATAGGGGGAGGGTTGAGATCTCACAAACATGTTTAACCCCGCCGCATTTTTGCGCCTGTCCCAAGTCAGGAGCCTCTGGCCTTTGTTAGTCTTGTATTATTTAAATTTTAGTTTCTTGTGTACAATTTGGAAATTAGTATGGCGTTCATTATCACTGAACTAGTATATATTTGTTTAGGGGCCAGCTGAAGGACGCCTCCAGGTGCGGGAATTTCTCGCTACATTGAAGACCTGTTGGTGACCTTCTGCTGTTGTGTTTTTTTATTTTGGTCGGGTTGTTGTCTCTTTGACACATTCCCCATTTCCATTCTCAATTTTATTTTTTACAGAGTTTGTCTTTAGTGCCGTGTGGAGGCAGTAGAGTGCCTCCCCGTGCTTCAGGTTTATGCTCTTATAATATACTAGATTATGGAGTGTGTGTCCGAGCGAGAACTTCTCTAGTTCATTACTTTAGGAATGTTTATCAAAAAGTAGTATTTCAATATTCAGCCCCATTCTACTAATTGGTCAGCCATCAGTCATACCCTGATATACACTATCTTTTTCGGGTAATTAATACTGATAGCGTTCGACATTTTCAGCCGAACAAATTTATCACTTTTACTTAACTTTATTATTGTATGCTGGTTCATATTCTGGACGCCAATCTTTGCTCCTTTATTATGTAATTCACTAACAAAACAATTATGAAATTAAGAAACGGAAAAATACTAAATACTAAACTTGTTCAAAGGGTATCTACACGTCTCAATTTTCAAAATCGGTTATCTAAAAATACTACCATCGCTAACATTTTTAACAATAAAAATCGTGGTTACCCTTCTATCGATAAGTGTCATGCCAAAAAATGACTTACATGTCCCCGTCTTTCCACCAACAATACGGTAAGGTCCACGTTTAATGGTCGCACATTTTCTTTAAATTTTGAAACTGATATTACTTGAAAAACAAACAGTATTATTTATTTACTCACATGAAACAAACCGGGATGTGGTATTCAGTACGTAGGAGAAACTGGGAGATATTTATCAAAACGCACTCAAGAACATCTGTATCGTTTTAAAAGACCTAATAAATTCAAAAGTATCATTTACCAACACCTTAAGAAGCACAACCATCCTTTTAAATATTTAGCAGTTCAACCTTTAGAAGTAGTAAATAAGCAGCCTGGTGAATCGCATTCAAAGTTTGTACGATCACGGAAAATAATTGAATTAAATTGGATTAAAAAATTACAGACAGTTTACCCTCTCGGTCTAAATGATAATATCATGGGAATTGGTAATATATCTAGAACCAATTCCGTTAACATTTTGGATATTGTTTCTAAAACTGTTCGTAAAAACCGTTCTCACGGTTGTAGAACAAATCGCAATCAAAGAAAATTTCGGGCCAATCATACCAATATTTCGGACCTTATTTCTATTTCAAAAAACAACGGCAGACATTATCTGTTAACAAAACTCTGTTCTTTACCGGTTAATAAGTTAAATAAAATTTTGGAGGATTGCAACACAATTTCATATAGCAGTCCTAAGTATGAAATTGTTCAAATTATTATGGCATATTGTTATTCTAAATTATTTCCCAAAATTGATCGCCCTGAAGATCATAAAAAACATTTTATTAAAATTAAGTATGTCAACAAAGGCTTTGATTTTGTAAATATTGCCGGTATATTTAACGACCATTCTGTTAAAGAACAAATTCCTGGATATTTTGACAATACTGAGCTACCTCTTATTTGTTATATTTACAAGAAATCTACCCGGAAATTTGTGTTTAATTATAGTCAATTGTGTAAAGATGTTAATATCAGTGAAAATACACCTACTTCATGTAATTGCAGTAATTCCGAATATATTTATGGACCCATTTCCCATGTTATAACAGGAGATCTTAACATCGTTCAAGACCGAGAGTTAAAATCATTTCTCAGTAAAGGACCTAAATATCGTCCCCCGTCAATTATTAATTGGAATGAGTGTCGTAATATCATCCACGACTCACTCCTTACTTACTGTATGAAATGGATAAAACGGGAAAAAGCTGACAAAAAATCTTTGGACTCTTTTTTTAATTCAGTAATGAAGATAGTTGATATACGTATTCAACATTTTAAAGAACATTTTACTATTAACAATAACCACAATAAACCTATTTCTCGTATCAAACATAAACTAAAAGAACTAGCCAAGGAATTTGTTTTTGTCCCGGCCGATAAAGCTGCTAATAATATTATTGTTGTTTGACGTAAATTTTACATCGAGGTTCTGAAAAAGGAAATCACCAATTCACCAACATTCCAACTGACTCCATTTTCAGAAAACGAAATCTGTAACAAACATAAACTTTTAGCCACCGCTTTACAAGCAGAGCCAAATACAATGAAAGTTCCAACTATGTATTGGCTTCCGAAGCTACACAAAACCCCTTACAAATATAGATTTATTTCGTCTTCAAGCCATTGTTCAACTACTAAATTGTCTATTATTCTTACCAGCACACTTGGTACAATTAAAAACCTTATAATAAATTGTTCAAATAAGGCCTTCGAAAATAGTGGAATAAATTACTTTTGGAGTGTCAAGAACTCGTTGGAAGTACTTGATAAATTGCATGCTTATATTGGTGATTTTGAATCTGTTCAAAGTTTTGATTTTTCTACCCTGTATACCACATTGCCTCACATTCTCATTAAGAAAAAATTCACACATCTAATTAAATGGGCATTCAAAAAATCAGAATGTGAATATATATGTTCAAACTCTTTTAGGTCATTTTTTAGTTGCAATAAACAAAAAAACTATGTTAATTGGACATGCTTTGATACTATATATGCCCTTGAATTTTTACTAGATAACATTTTTGTTCGCTTTGGGGATTCCGTATATCGTCAGATTATCGGAATTCCAATGGGGACTAACTGTGCACCACTTATTGCGGACCTCTTTTTGTATTGTTACGAGTTACAATTTATGACAAAAATAAGCAAAGACCCATCAAAACAACATCTGATAAACAAATTTAATAATACTTTTAGATATTTGGATGATATTTTGGCTCTCAATAATGACGACTTCAGTATGTATATTAATGAAATTTATCCTGGTGAACTCACTTTAAATAAAGCTAATACTAACAACGACCACTGCCCTTTCCTCGATCTTGATATCTATATCACTAACGGAAAGCTGAATACTAAAATTTATGATAAAAGGGATGATTTTTCATTTCCTATCGTTAATTATCCGTTTTTAGATGGTGACGTTCCCTTGTCACCATCTTACGGTGTTTATATATCTCAACTTGTACGATTCGCTCGTGTATGTAACAATGTCTTAGATTTTAACGAGAGAAATTTATGTATTACTGAAAAATTATTACACCAGGGTTTTCGATATCACAAACTAGTCAAAACATTTACTAAATTTTATCATCGGTATAAAGACATCATTCGTAAATATAGCTCAACATGCAGACTTTTTATACGTTCAGGTATTTCACATCCAATTTTTTATGGAAATATTCTTTATAAAGCACAAAGGTGTCAGTATTCACCTCATAAACTTACAAAACCTTTGAATAGACTTATTAAGAAGGGATATAATTACGATACTGTTGTCAAGTCATTAAAGATTGCATATTTTGGCGTTAATATTGAGTCACTGATGAGGTCTTTGCGTCGGAACTAAACACATTTATTCTAAAAACAGTTGTTGGCATGACACGGGTTATGTTCTTCTCATATATGTTATGATGGTATGATACTAAACCCCTTACGGGAAGGATTGTGCCTGATGTTCATATGATGAAATCATAATCTTTCAGTCAGTTTAATTGAAGTCTGGAGCTGGCATGTCAGTTAACTGCTAGTAGTCTGTTGTTATTTATGTATTATTGTCATTTTGTTTATTTTCTTTGGTTACATCTTCTGACATCAGACTCGGACTTCTCTTGAACTGACTTTTAATGTGCGTATTGTTATGCTTTTACTTTTCTACACTGGTTAGAGGTATAGGGGGAGGGTTGAGATCTCACAAACATGTTTAACCCCGCCGCATTTTTGCGCCTGTCCCAAGTCAGGAGCCTCTGGCCTTTGTTAGTCTTGTATTATTTAAATTTTAGTTTCTTGTGTACAATTTGGAAATTAGTATGGCGTTCATTATCACTGAACTAGTATATATTTGTTTAGGGGCCAGCTGAAGGACGCCTCCAGGTGCGGGAATTTCTCGCTACATTGAAGACCTGTTGGTGACCTTCTGCTGTTGTGTTTTTTTATTTTGGTCGGGTTGTTGTCTCTTTGACACATTCCCCATTTCCATTCTCAATTTTACTAACATCAGCCAGGACAACGGCACTAGCAAAGATATAATGGCAAGGATCAACAAAGCCAGAACTTCTTTCTGCAGATTACTAACAGTATGGAAAACAACATCAATATCCAGGTCCACAAAAATCAAAATATATAATAGTAATGTAAAATCAGTTTTGCTATATGGTGCAGAGTCATGGAGGGTTATAAAATCTGACTTCAACAAACTGTCATCTTTCCACAATACATGTCTTCGGAAAATTTGCAAGATCTTCTGGCCAAAAACCATCAGTAATAAAGATCTATACACCCTAACCTTACAACGAGACATCAGAGTTGAAATTAAAGAAAGGCGATGGAAATGGATAGGCCATGTTCTACGGAAAGACAAACATGACATCACAAGGATAGCTCTTCGTTGGACACCAGCAGAGGGGAGAAGAAAGAGAGGGAGACCTAAAGAGACATGGCGACGTACAATAGAAAGCGAACTAAGAGCCATGGGAATGACATGGGGAAAAGCCGAAAGAAAGGCACAAGACAGGCAACAGTGGAGGGCGTTGGTAGTGGCCTCATGTGCAAGTATGCACGAAGAGGATTAAGAAGAAAGAATCTGATATTAATCCGAATTGTATACTCTCACATGGTAAAAAAAAATCCGAAACTGTTCCGACAGCGTCCCGATTATACCGAATGTAATCCGACAAAGACTTAGGCAGGGACCAGACAGTGAACCGATGCTGACGGAAGACATCCGTTAGAAAACTATCGCCATCTTATGAATGATACAGTCGGACCGCAACCCTATCACAGTATGCTGTACCGCATTGCAAACGACACGGTCGTGGCCGGCATAATTTCTGAATTTTAAATTAATTACGAAACTCGGTTCCGGAACTGTTTCGGCAAATACTGTTCGCATTCGCCACTACAAAGACTCTGGTTGCAATCTGAAATAAATTGGCAAAACAACAACAATGACAAATTTCTCCAGATCATGCCCGTTCCACAGGAGACCGTCAAGAAAACACAGAACCTTTTTACGATTTTAATCAGATACAGAAGAATCTGTCACGACATAATTATATAGTCGCGATTGTGATCCGACTAGACATAATCGGCCGAGTCTCCTCGAATGTAACCTGACGGACATCCGCAGTTGTGGGGTGCTTGGCCGACCTCTCCGGATCATTCCCGATCCATAGGAATCCCAATGTAACGAACGCATATACGACTGCGTTTAGATAATGATAGGACATTCCAGATCATTGGAACATCATTGGGGTTAATAATCCTACTTTTTCACTTTTGTGTCTTATCACTGTCTGATCTCAAACGGGGCCCATACTCAGCACTATATGTGAACGCTGCATTACCAGTCGTTAGATAAGGGAAATGAAAACGCGGCGGCTCGAAAAAAAAGTGTTGTGCAAATGTTTTGATGAAAAATCGAGATTCCACCGTTAGAGATTGTTTTCTTTTTTAATGAACATAAAATATATAGCTGGTTTGAATAGGCAATCTTGATAAAACATTGATATACTAAGTACTACTATAGCATAATCTACTTTGGACCCCAAATTAAAACTGACTTGAAACAATGAAATTACGGAAATAACGATGCATTTTTCTGACTTTGAATAGATATAGGAAGATGTGGCGTAAGTGCCAATGAGACAACTCTCCATCCAAATAACAATTTAAAAAGTAAACCATTATAGGTTAAAATACGGCCTTCAACACGGAGCATTGGCTCACACAGAACAACAAGCTATAAAGGGCCCCAAAAATTACTAGTGTAAAACCATTCAAACGGGAAAACCAACGATCTAATCTATATAAACAAAACGAGAAACGAGAAACGCGTATATATTACATAAACAAACGACAACTACTGTACATCAGATTGAGAGCCGTGGTGTAGTGGTTAGTGCATCGGACTACTAACACAAAGGTTCCTGGTTCGATTCCCGTTTGGGATGAAAATTTCAGGAACTCAATTTTCGGCTCTCCCTTGACACCATTTGCGAGTATGGTCTTGAGGAAACGATGATAGTCCGTCGGACGGGGACGATAAATGGCTGGCCCGTGTTAAGAGAGAGCCACATCTCTTGCACGTTAAAGACACCCTTGTAGATTTCGAAAAAGAGTAGGCTAATGCCGCTACAAGGCAGCACTCGCGCCCGCAAAGTGGAAAGGGATTAATATAAGTTGCAAAAACTTGTTTCCCAATCCACTATAAATAAATATGTTTAAACTAAACTACAAGTGGAAAATATCGATGAATTCGAATATCAGTACAGGGGCGGATCCCACCATTTCTTAAATGGGGGAGTGGCCGTTACCAACACAGGCCTGAGAAAGGACCGGGGTTCTAACCATATGTCCCCTTTCCACTGCATTGATCGTCTTAAAAATAGGACCGGTAAAATCCACAGAAACCCTTCCCCTGGATTCGCCACTGTCAGTATATATATATAATCACACTCAAGACTCCACGAAACAAGTGTGTATTTACAAATAAATATTTTTCTAGTAATAAAATTTTCATAAGAAAAAATGTGTAAAATTTGGGATGGGGAAATGATTTTTTCCACTGAGAAACATGTACATCAATTATCAATTAGTTTTCTGTTTAAATTTCTTAGATATGTATTTTTTCAGTCATTTATAAAAAAAGAAGCTGAAATAAAAGTATGTTTGTTCCAAAAAAAAAGAGGGGAAAAGGCCTAAATTGACAAATTGACCATTTTTTCATAACTTTTTGACGCGAAAAAAGCAACAAAATTTTATAAAACTTAATTTTGTTAGTGACCAAGGATTTGTATAGCCGTAAGACGTCTTACTATACAAATACTAGCGTATACTTACAACTATTTATAGTTTTTAAAGTTGAATTTTTGGTCCAATTCATCTTTATTGAACGTATTAATAACCTGATTGTGAAACCGGCCTGCGATTTTTTTATTGATGATATATACATGATATATGGGCTAGCCTATAAACTGGGTAACAATTTAGGAAAAATGTAAAAATCAGCAACTTTCGAATGAACGTAGAAAAAAGGAGTGTACCATATCATGACTTTATCTTCGACAATTTTTTTACAGTCATTTCAACCCCCAAATTAGGTTATGAAAAAAAGTTTAATTCTTGTAGTTTTTTGCTCCTCCCTGCTTTAATAATTTGAACTTTAATGTGTTTTCTGGTCTGAAAAAATAATACGACCTACATGTATTCAATGAAGAGATAAATATCCCAAAACACAGTCATTTACAGGTTAATTCAACTAATAAATATTGTTACATGTCCCGTTGTCTGTTGATCCCAGATGATTCACTGTTCATAATCTATTTATAGATGAAAAATTCCCTTTTAGAGCCTTTTGTTACGCATGCGCTGACGTCATTTCGTTGTGCATTTCCTCTTTAAACAGACGGGGTTAACATCTATCGTCAAAATGAACTTAATATGAGCGTAGAGCAATATTTTGCTGTAGGATTAGCCATTGCTATTGTAGGAGGATGGCTTTTCGATTGGCTTATGCACACAGTAGCTATTATTTATGGGTAAGATCTTATATTCCAGACAGAAACATATCAGGCCGGTGCGACTCCGCCCTCCTCTCCGCTTTTTAAATGTCATGTTTATACAAATAACCATGCATGATGCAGTAGTTGAGACACAGGCACTTGTTTCTATCCATTGGAAGAACCACTATCAACGTATACTCGTAAATATACGTTGATAGTGGTTCTTCCAATGGATAGAAACAAGTGCCTGTGGTACTTGTCCTTGGACAAATCAGAGAGTACACTTATTATAATTTATAGTACTACATATATATACGTTTGACATACATGTAGTACTGTTGTCTCAGCCTCAGGACAAATATCTCAATGAAGAATTTGGAGATATTTCCACACCCTTGACTGGCAGATACAAATGTATGGTAATTCAGGTCTTGCTAGAAAAAAAAAATCCCAATTGATGTAACATGTATATCAACAAAGTGTGAACACAAATTGACAATTACACATCTTACTTTATTTGAAATAGATCAATCTGGAATTGTTGATTGACAACATGTCATGTCACTTTATAATGATTATAAGTTTTTATACAATGTGCCTTTTCCTTACATGTCAGGTAATGGTGGTACATTGTACATATTGATATATAATTAATAAGTTCTTGGTTAAAAATCTTTGAAATAGACAAAATATATAACAGTAAAAATTCAATGATTTAAAAAAATGCATATCCTTTTTTTAGAAACCATTTTATAGAATTTTAAACCTATATATTTATTACACATGTAACACCTTTAAATTGAAAATGTTGGAATTGCTCTCTGAAAATAGATTTAACATCCATTTCATCCATATATAGTTCCAGGCAAAAAAACATTTTACATATATAGATCTAGGTGCTCAAACTGACACAGTATGAATTGTACGTTGCAATTAATAATTATACAATTGTATGTAAAGACAGGAGTCAAAAAGTGCTAACATGTAAAAGGTATATTTATTTTTCTGGCCTCCCAACTTGTCTTTATTATTAACATTTAAATTTCCTATCCTTAAACTCAATATATTTAGAAATTGCAGAAAACAAGAGATTTTTAGAAGTTTACATGTATCTATATCATATTGATTCTAAAAGAAAATATCAAAGAAAGAAAAAAAAAATATTTTGCCATGAAACATTTACATGTACAATGTCATGATCATGATGATTGTACAGTGTTTTGAAAAAATAGCCTTTAATATCGGAGTGAATTAATTTATGAACTGACTCCCATGACAACACGTGCACTGGCCAAACATGCCAAAAGGGATTTCAAAAAAAAAAAAAAATGATAATAACTTGGCAGCACTAAGTTCAGTTAACTTTTAAACACACATGACATAGTTAAAGCCTATCTAAAGAATTTCTCTTTTCACAGGGTCCTTTAAATTTTATTGACAATGTACACAGATTGGTCAAGTTCACCTAATATGAGGAAATAAATTAAATCAAAGGGCATAGTACATGTAGTAAATATTGAGGAAGTACTTTATGGTTATCACTTTTATCTGATTGTTCAATACTTGAAGTTTGCACTAGTACTATAAACAGGACTTTAAATTACCGTTTGATTGAGTGATAAGAGCATGACGACTATTTACATGAACATTGTTTTCCAGCTTAAGACATATATATTTTATACTAACTTTTTGAAAAAGACATGCTATTAAATCATGATAGGGGGAACCAACAAAAGGGAGTAAAGGGAGAATCTTAAGATGTTAAACACGAAGGGAAAATTATTAAGTTAATTTAAAAACTAGACACATATATATATGTACTGTAGACCCAGTCTTTGTGCTCAACAACAGGCCCACCACCCCAGGTGTGTAAAACTTCTCTCTGTATAAATCATCTAAAACATGTACATATAATCATTTAACTAAAATTGTCATAAAATTCAGCTCTAGGCCTGTGTTGTATTGTATATATACAAAATTTTATAGCAAAGAATTCTGTGTCACTTGCATTTTGGTATTCTCATTGCATTGGCAACCATTCTACATGTTCATCTTCTCTTTTGATATATAAATTGTTGTTAACATGTATTTAGTCAATTGACCAAATATAATGCATTATTATTGCTTCAACTGAATTGATTGTAACAGATCATATACATTGATGACATCATATAGATAATGATCAAGTAGATATATATCTATATTTTCCCACACAAAATTTAACAAAGTGATAATAACATCTATTGGTCAGATTTACTTGTAAAAACCAGTTTTTCCCAGAGGGTCTTTTTTCTTGATTTACATCATTACCAAGGTGTGAAACTATAAAAGTTATGTTACATGGTTATTATCTTATAAACATGATAAATACAATGTGACATTGTCAATATCTGGCTTCAGATGATATTAAATGTGTGAATATAATACTGTGGATTCATTATTATTCGTTGGATACCAATTTTCATGGTTTTCGTGGGTACAATTGAACCACGAATTAAAATGTTCAACGAATTAAACATTTTCTATAGGATATGTACATGTATGCAGCGATTACTAAAATCACGAAAACAAATACCCATGAAAATGCATGTTTTCCTCAATCCACGAAAATTGATACCCATGAAAATAAATGAATCCACAGCATACATTTATATTTTTTACACCTAATATACATTAATACTTTTTTACACCTACTAATACACATGTATATTTTTTTTACACCTAATATCATACATGTATATTTTTTTTACACCTAATGCAACATGTATTATACATGTATATTTTTTTACAACTAATATACATGTATATTATGTATATTTTCTACCTTTTGTATTTGTATATGTTTCACACACCCCACCCTATAACTACATGTTCTACATCTTAAATGACAGTAATGTAACTGACATTTCAATGATTTCATTTAACATTGTTTAAAGATCTATGTATTTATCTGACATGAAAAGAAACTTCAGACTGGTTGATTTTATCTTTCCACATGTCCTAAGGGATCAAATCACTAATGTCATCTTTTTACCACAAATATTCATTAATTGACCAGAGTTTCATTTTGCTAAAGCAGATTGTTAAGTTCAAATAAATTCTTATTTACAACGAATCCCCAGTGTCTGTATGGCTGTAAACATGAAAAACAGTAAGCACTAACAAAATAGTTTTGTAATTGTTTAAATCTTCCAAAGAGACATAAACAAATTAAATTGACAAGTTAAAGCATACATTTTATATTTATAATTGCAATGCCATGATAAACAATATTTAACCATTTCCTAAACATAAAAAAAAAATCATCGGATAAATTTACAACTGTGGATGTTTCGATAAAATGATACCATGCAGATCTTGTAATAAACATTTTGAAGGATAAATTTATACTGATTACTAATTTCTTTTTTTTTGGTTTGAACATTGTTGAAATGAACATGACAAATGTTGCAAATAACAAAGGGGCCTATAAATGAGATTTTAGTGTACCTTTGTCCTAAAGTATACTGTAAGGTTAGTTTATTTTAGAAACCCCACATTTTTTACATCACAATTTAAGCAAGTGTTGGCTGTTCCAGTTAAATTTAAAAAGGGCCATGAAAATTTTGCTCATATATAATAAGTCGGCTGAAAGTCGTTATGATGTTTATAATACTTGAAAGATCAAGGGTTTAAACTGCCTTTTAATTTTTTTTATGTTTTAATATTATGATTAAAGTCATAAATAAATTATGCTTATAATACGTAAGAATTGACTTCTATGACGTGAATGGTATACAGTCATCATTCATGTTCATGACAAGGTTGGTCAAATATAAATGTAAATAGTAACAGTTAAATCCTTTTTCATCCGTGTTATTTCATATGCAAGGTAAACTAACATCATGAACTTTATCAACATCAATAGATCGTAACCAACACAAACATTTTAATAAAATTCAAGTCGGTCATAAAAATGTAATTTATTTTAACATTACTTATCAAACTTAATATCACTATATTGACTGTAGGTGTTTAGGCGGATAAGGATAAAATCAAAGAAATGTACCTGAATAATACATGTATGCTTACTCGTAGGTGTTTTATCTGAACTGCATACCTTGCTCTCCTATTCACTTAACAACACAACTTGTCAATTTACATGTAATTAAAATTGATTTTATGGTAATTGAATTTTTCATTTTTTCAACATGATAGATATCTGCTGATGCAGTTATTTTCAATCTTCAATTTAAGTACATGTAAATTCAAATGAATTGAATATGTTCTTCATATATACACCGTCACAATATATATACTGCGGATTCAGTATTATTTGTTGGATACCAATTTTCGTGGGTACAGGCCTACCACAAATTTAAATGTTAAACAAACTACAAATTTGCTATAGCTAATAAGGCATAGTTGGGCAAAACCACAAAATCCAAAATCAAGAAAGTTTTTCTCAATCCAGGAAAATTGTGAACCTCAAAAATTAATAAATGAATCCAGTCATAACAGTATATATTGAAATTTAATCAAACTGCTATCTTATTTGTACAATATAGAAGATGAATCAAGGCTAAAGGAAATAAGATTGGGTACAAAATTCCAATAAGATTGGGTACAAAATTTCAACATTAGATTTCATAATTACCGTACATTTGTACAATGTATATGTTTGAGCGACCCAAACTAGTTAAAATTTTATTAAGTATAAAATCCAGCTTAATGGACTATGATCATGATGATGATCAGTTTTACTGCCATAAGTCCATTCACTACAGTCACTCAGCTTTCCCTCCAATAATAACTGACTATTAAGAAATAGTGCTGAAAGTGAATCTATCAATTAATTAACATGATTAATAAAAAAAAAATCTGAATCTGAGTTAAACAATTTATTTAAACATTTATTTATTAAGGAAATGAAAGTTATTTTAATATGGTGGCAGATGTATCAAACAACAACATGATTAAGGATGACCTTCATGACCTTAGACCACATATATTATACAGTACAAGGGTGTTCATAAAACATTAAAGGACAAGTTCATCAAGAGTATAGCCATAGGGGTTATTTCTAAATGAAGGAAATAGTTTGTAATTTTAATTTAAGTGTGTACAGGATGAAGGAAGTTGAAAAAAAATATTTATAAACCTTTTCAGTTCTATTTTATGATTCAAGTAAAATGCAAATTATAAATGTTCTGTGTCATTGTTTGTTGAGGGTTGACATGAAATTTGATCCCTTGTGAAATACATGTAAATTTGTATTGGTCAGGGAAACAGGAAGGGATATATACCTGAGGTTCTTGATGTAGTTCACAGAATATGGAATTGTGGGTAGAAATACCAAAAATAATATAGAATAAGAGAGAAAGAAAGACTAAATACAGAATAATAGGTTGCTAAATTATAAAGAAAAAGAAATAATGGACAACAAGTACAAAAAATATTTAGAGATAATGACCTATCAAATTACAGAATAAAGAAATTAAGGACCTTCCAATATAGAACTTTATGGCTGTTGAACTATTGTTAAAGAAGTTTAACAACAGTGGCAGATCAAGGGGGGACTACTGGAGGTTGGAACCCCCTCTAATGCATTTGGATGGGGCATGTAGTTTAAACCACCTCTCAAAATGCATCTAATTATCTTAAAATGCATTTATGATTAAATACAGAAGAATAAAAAAAATCAAAATAGGTGATAATGGATTTTTCTTGGGCGAGTATTTAAATTTTCCAATACATTTAAGGATTCTTGTTTTGGTTTTATTTATGTCTCTAGGAACGTAGACATGTGTTTTGATAAACACATGCAGCTTTTATAGATTTATACTTTGTCATACAAGGACTAGACTACTAAGTCACGATTTTAGTACTACATGTATATCAGAATTCTATAAATCAATTACTGGATTACTGGTATATATTCATCATCATTAATTTCCAAGTGTGTGAGTCCTGTCAATTGGGAATAAATTCAAAATGACAGTGCACATGCCTTATCAGATTTTTTTTTATAAGCTTGGTGATTTTAAGGACCACCACAACTACAAATCAAGCATGTCAAGTGGTCCTGTACATGTTTGAAATAAAGTTTAGGCTAAATCAATTATTTCAAAAAGTTAAATTAGGCCAAGGCCATCATTTTTTTTTCATTGTGATCAGGAGCTACTAATTATATATGTGACTGAATACCAGAAAGCCCAAAAAAGAATAAAATCAAATCAAACTTTAAGGTGGACATGTACATTACAACTAGCACTGAACTTCAAATTGTCAGACTTGTGTGAATTTAAGTAGTATGAATGAATATAACCACCACTTTTAGAGAACACTGCCAAATACAACAGAGGGAAAAGGAGGGAGTTGTTTTTTACCATGAAAACCATAATATAAAGCAAACCTATGCTTTATCTCCACCCACCAAAAAAATACACAACACATTGCACTCACTTTTCAATTTAATTTTATTATGAATATCAAATAATCAAATAATGTACAAAATCATATTCTAAATTACTATCATCCTTACATCACAACTTTTCATAGGTCATATGTCAATCTGGCATTTTCTGCAACATTTCTTTTTCACTTTACTTGCAATAGTTTCTATTTTACCAGTCTGGGTCTGTAATCATAGGCATTTTACACGGATTGCTAAACTACCCACAAGTATTTTTAAATGTTCATGATAACTGTTAAAAAACTTGTGGTTAAACCCAGTGGAAGTAAGTTTTTATAATTTACTCGCCCAGAATCAAAGTATCACTATAGCCTTTCTACTGTTGTAGTGACATTTTCAGAAAAAATGTTAGAGGCCCACAGAAATTGTCTCCTGGTCAGTGCTGGCTGCGGCACTGAAGCTCTTAGGTTAGATCTTCTGTTATTTTTTGACTATTTGCTAACCATAAAAAAAACCATAAGGACCTAAGAGCTACGTTTCTGCAGCTAGGTCAGGGTCAGCAATGAGTCCCTTCCTGCTGTTGTCATAGTTGTGTCTATCTGATTGATGAGCAACCATTAAAAGCAAGGATAAATCTTCTTGTGTATGCGATGGGACTGGTTTTGTTATGGCAGAACGAATGATATTTTAATTTGTTTTTATCTTGTTTATTATAGATTTAACTTACTTAATGGTTGAGAGGCAGGGGCAGAAGATATTTTATGTTTTTATGATCTATTTAACTTCATGCCTCAGAAAATTGATACAAGTCATCACTTTAAAATTAATATTATTGCTTTTAAAAGGATGAATTAATCATTGTCATATAAGGTATAAGAAAGAAGGTGTTAAAGGGTTTAGATAACATACATGTAGATCTATAGAAACCAGTTTATACCATAATTTATTGTAAAATATCATGATTTAATTCAAATATTCGACATGGGTAACATGTATACATTTGAATGGAAGGAACTGCTAATAAAATAACATTGTATATATATGTTTATTTATCTTAGGTGTGCCTACATGTACCTGTATCTTAATTTAAATGACAGTGCCTACACATGGTCATCTTAGACTTATTGCCTAGTTATAGGGATTCTTTATCTTTATTTATATATGTATTAGGCCACACCAATTTGATTCCTTGTTCAACGGACCCGCCCTCACCTATTTTTTTTAAACAAAATTTTTTATTTTTTGTGATATTTCCGCTTCCCGCATCCGGAAATGTAATCATGTCCATTTTCCGCACCGTTGTTTTTATAAATATTATAAAAAGATATCAACTTTTGTTTTAAAATCACAGTCTAACCTGTATATAACGACTTTAAACATGACATCACCCAATCACAAGGTGTAAATATTTGTGAGAATATTTGTTTCAGCATGAAACCTTTTTATCCAAAGAGGGAGTGCTCCGATATTAATTTATAACAGTGCGGACATACCTGTAAAGAACACACAATTGGTTTCTTTCCCCCTTACTTATATTCCCTATCAAAACATGTTCGCTGTTAGAATAAAGTACGAAGAACTTCTGAAGGATTTGCCTTCAACTGCAATTATATTGTATGCTGGCGAAACAAAACTATCTATAGCCACTGCATGTGTATGCACCTGTCCTGATTGATTCAGGGGCCTGTCGTTCAGCAGTTATCATCGTTTGTTGATGTTGATCATAATTTGGTATTTTCCTGTTTGGATATATATATAAATTAGACCGTTGGTTTTCCTGTTCGAATTGTGTACGCTAATAATTTCGGGTCCTTTATAGCTTGCTGTTTGGTCTGTATCAAAGCCGTGTTAAAAAGGCCGTACTTTGACCTGTGTTTGTTATAATCAGGTTGAGAACATCACTCCCTCAGATATTAAGGGGTCATTTTAATATTGATGTAGAAAAGAAAATAGAAATACCAAGGATTTGTATAGTTCTTCTATACAAAACCTTTGAAAACTTAGAATTTTGTACCCAAAAAGAGAAGAGTTGCATCATATTTTAAACAACTTTTTTTAAAAGAGGAGTTCACTTATTTTGAATAATATTAAACTGTTAAAGTAAATGTGTTAACATGGTTAAAGTCCAGGAATATTACAAAATTCTTGGATATGTTTTGACCATTTAATACCAGAAAGATATATAGTTCTTTGAGAAAATATGAGCTTTTTTATACAAACAAATATATTATAACTTATATTGATCCCTCATCAAACATGTAAAAGGGATATTTATAACATGAAGGGGTTGCCCCCAAACTGATTATGACTTGAATGGAGAATTGTCTCATTGCAATTGTCAGTCACACACACATAGACCAGATTTAACTATTTCTTGGTGAACAGGGAAAAAATACATCAGAAATTAAAGAAATGTCAACGTACAAGTGATAAATCAAGTTTTAATATTGTCAAAATTTACTTTTTAATGTTTACAAAAAAATATTATAATCGCTCGCCTTTACTTTTCAAGCTTCGCCTCAAAAATTTGCAAATTAAATATTTTTTTATTAAAATTTTCAAATCGCTCACTCGCCCCATATTTGGGAGTCCAAAAATCCGTAGAACAAGAAATTAAATTGGTGTGGCCTTAACATGATAAACTTAAAGTGCTGTTTTGATTAGAAATATTTACTGATTCCTTTGTTTCACTTGGCCTCCAAACAGATTTTGATATGGTTCTTTCACATTATTTATAAAGAATATCTTTGAATATTGCTTGAAAACTAATTACATGTCACTATCTATACATGCTGAAAGCATGCATATAGAAACAATGAATAAGAAGATGTGGTATGAGTTCCAATGAGACAACTCTCCTGAAGTCTTCACTGTAAGCCTCTAGTCATTTCACTTTGCAAATCAAATATTTCTGGCAAAGTTTTACTAAATATATATATATTTGTCAGTTGTACATGTTGTAAACAAAGATTTGTTTTGATGAAACCATTGAAATACATGTAGAATGTACTTTTATGTAAACATGGTAAATAATCCAATTTAAAAAAAACACGCAAAAAGTAAAGTGATTCATTATGAAATTGTTTATTTCATTAAATACTTTTTATTTTCAGAATCCGACGTTTACATCGACAACTACCTACACCTTCCCCGGAAGACCTCCCGGGAGTATCTATCATTAAGCCTCTTGTTGGTGTTGATCCTCATCTGTATGCAAACTTAGAATCTTTCTTCAAATTACAATATCCCAACGTAAGTATATAGATCATGTGATGTTTACTGTTCAGGTGAAACCAATATCCCAACGTAAGTATATAGATCATGTGGTGTTTACTGTTGAGGTGAAACCAATATCCCAACGTAAGTATATAGATCATGTGGTGTTTACTGTTGAGGTGAAACCAATATCCCAATGTAAGTATATAGATCATGTGGTGTTTACTGTTGAGGTGAAGCCAATATCCCAACGTAAGTATATAGATCATGTGGTGTTTACTGTTGAGGTGAAGCCAATATCCCAACGTAAGTATATAGATCATGTGGTGTTTACTGTTGAGGTGAAGCCAATATCCCAACGTAAGTATATAGATCATGTGGTGTTTACTGTTGAGGTGAAACCAATATCCCAACGTAAGTATATAGATCATGTGGTGTTTACTGTTGAGGTGAAACCAATATCCCAACGTAAGTATATAGATCATGTGGTGTTTACTGTTGAGGTGAAGCCAATATCCCAACGTAAGTATATAGATCATGTGGTGTTTACTGTTGAGGTGAAACCAATATCCCAACGTAAGTATATAGATCATGTGGTGTTTACTGTTGAGGTGAAGCCAATATCCCAACGTAAGTATATAGATCATGTGGTGTTTACTGTTGAGGTGAAGCCAATATCCCAACGTAAGTATATAGATCATGTGGTGTTTACTGTTGAGGTGAAGCCAATATCCCAACGTAAGTATATAGATCATGTGGTGTTTACTGTTGAGGTGAAACCAATATCCCAACGTAAGTATATAGATCATGTGGTGTTTACTGTTGAGGTGAAACCAATATCCCAACGTAAGTATATAGATCATGTGATGTTTACTGTTGAGGTGAAACCAATATCCCAACGTAAGTATATAGATCATGTGGTGTTTACTGTTGAGGTGAAACCAATATCCCAACGTAAGTATATAGATCATGTACATGTGGTGTTTACTGTTGAGGTGAAACCAATATCCCAACGTAAGTATATAGATCATGTGGTGTTTACTGTTGAGGTGAAACTAATATCCCAACGTAAGTATATAGATCATGTGGTGTTTACTGTTGAGGTGAAACCAATATCCCAACGTAAGTATATAGATCATGTGGTGTTTACTGTTGAGGTGAAGCCAATATCCCAACGTAAGTATATAGATCATGTGGTGTTTACTGTTGAGGTGAAGCCAATATCCCAACGTAAGTATATAGATCATGTGGTGTTTACTGTTGAGGTGAAGCCAATATCCCAACGTAAGTATATAGATCATGTGGTGTTTACTGTTGAGGTGAAACCAATATCCCAACGTAAGTATATAGATCATGTGGTGTTTACTGTTGAGGTGAAACCAATATCCCAACGTAAGTATATAGATCATGTGATGTTTACTGTTGAGGTGAAACCAATATCCCAACGTAAGTATATAGATCATGTGGTGTTTACTGTTGAGGTGAAACCAATATCCCAACGTAAGTATATAGATCATGTACATGTGGTGTTTACTGTTGAGGTGAAACCAATATCCCAACGTAAGTATATAGATCATGTGGTGTTTACTGTTGAGGTGAAACTAATATCCCAACGTAAGTATATAGATCATGTGGTGTTTACTGTTGAGGTGAAACCAATATCCCAACGTAAGTATATAGATCATGTGGTGTTTACTGTTGAGGTGAAACCAATATCCCAACGTAAGTATATAGATCATGTGGTGTTTACTGTTGAGGTGAAACCAATATCCCAACGTAAGTATATAGATCATGTGGTGTTTACTGTTGAGGTGAAACCAATATCCCAACGTAAGTATATAGATCATGTGGTGTTTACTGTTGAGGTGAAACCAATATCCCAACGTAAGTATATAGATCATGTGGTGTTTACTGTTGAGGTGAAACCAATATCCCAACGTAAGTATATAGATCATGTGGTGTTTACTGCCAAGCCAGGTGAGGGTAGGTCGGGAAATATTTTAATTTTTCCAAAAAAGCTTGAACATTATCAGATGATCCAGCAAGCCTGAAAATCAGAAATGAATAAAATAATATTCGACTTAGATTTGACAATTAAATTTTATGAGAAGCACCATTTTTGCAGGGTCGGTCCGGATCGGGGAAACAAACAATATTTTATTTTAGGCCTGATGCTTATAAGGGGACTTAGGCCCTGTGAAAAACATGAGGTCTCTCATTATAGTACATGTATAAAAAAAAATCATGAATTAAAAAAAACCATTTGGAATATTGGTTGGTGCATACTGAGTTCATGTATTTTATCGTTATTTCATATACATGTATATGTTAAAACGTATTGACCTATTCTTAGTGAAACAATTGGAAATTTAAAAATAAAAAAAATATATTTCTCAAAGCAAAAAATTAAACATGTTAAGAAACTTAAAAAAAATTCCCAAGTTCAAATCTTATATGTTCAAATTTGTATACACGTACATCATATTATGCTTATGTCCTATTTCAAGTAATATTTCACCGAATTTGTGAAATGTCCTTTAAAGTAAATAAAAGATAATTTTATCACATAAAGGATAAATAATGATAATAATTTCTATGGTATGACACATGTACTACACTATCTATCACCTATTGCATGACAGTTTAACTTTACGTACTGTCTGACGAATGTTTATCGTATTTTTCCAATGTTTACATGTACAATGAAGATAACATATTTTTCACATCCATCATTCTGAAAAACAGGTATCTATATATAGGTCACTACTTGTGTACATGCATGACATGTATATACATGTATTACATACAAATGCATTCATTATACATGAATACATATAATATACATGTGTACATGTACTGTTATTTAAAAAAATTGTTTTGTTTATGGATGTTTTTTAACCCTATGTACTACTTGCTATATATATAGATGATGAACAACCTTGACCACACAGTAAAGATAGTGAATTTGTTATGTTTTCTTCAAGTCTGTACCTCTATTAGTCTTTCTTTCTTGAATCATATCAGTGTTTTTCTTTAATAAGGTAGTATTTGATGAAGTTTTGGTCAGGTCACCTTGAAACTAAATACACTAAATAAGGTGTCTGTGAAGGGTGACAGGTCTTCCTGTTGAATTACAAAAAATGTAACCTTGTATTTTGTGAACTTGCAAGTTAAAGATTCAATGTAGCTTGTAGGTCTATTTCAAAGCAGGGTTCAGTTATCATGTAAATATTCATATCCTAATAATAAGTTCTCATTCTGAACATGGAAAATTTGTCACTGGATGTTAATCATGAGAATGTGGCCTCTAATCACCACAGATCATCTTACTTCACAATCATCATGATCATTCACTCAACACAAGCACGAGGGAATTACTTATTGTGAAAGGTATAAACTAAGGGTTATCTCCCCTTGATTATTTGACAAGGTACAGAGCAGAGTCAGTACAGTAGTTATCTACACCAAAATATTTTCCAACTACTAAGAGATACTTACATGTATTTAGATATTTTTCTTACATGTGTCTAAGGCAGCAACCATTTTATTTTTTTTTGGGGGGGGGGGGGCTATGGTTTTTTTTTCTCTGTACAAACTTTTTTTTCCGCAAAAATGTTCTAATACAAATTTTAGTTTTTTATGTTTTTTTCTTTTTCAGTTTGAAATTTTATTTTGTGTGCAAGAAGAAAGTGACCCTGCCATAATGATTGTTCAGAAATTGATGGAACTTTATCCTAAAGTAGACGCTAAATTATTTATAGGTAATTATTCAAAGTCTTTATCAAGCTGAGCTTGTAAGCTGCTTTTAGGCTTCAGTGATGATAGTTGTTAAGAATTGTAAATGTATGAATTTTATATCTTCATGCATGGCATGTATTTGTTGTTTGTATCTGAATGAATTTGTTGATTGAATGAGAAATGCATATGAAATAAGAAAATAAGAACAATCACTTCCAATATTCAGCTACAAGTTAGAGAAATACATGTACTGCTAACGCAATAAGTTAAAGTTGTGTTCAATTTATACAAATTTCATTTTAAATAGTTAAAAATAATACTATAATCTACACAATTGTATACATTTGAAAGTCTTTGTTTGGTTGTACAGTGCTTCTTGTTAAAACTATCAGCTCTGTGACAAATGAGCATGTTGTATCTATATAATTATCTAGCATGTAACCTCATTTTTCATTAGTTTTTGTGAACCTGCCAATGCTTGGCCAGTGTTGTCAAGTTGTCATTTTGAATTCCAACAGTTGTCTGAATACTTAAGGCCTCCGCAGCAGCAGCAGTAGGGGCAATAAGTGTTAAACCCTATTTTATTCATACATACATCCATAAAAGAGGGACGAAAGATACCAAAGGGACAGTCAAATCAGTTTCCATTCTCTAACTTTAGTTTGCCTCAACCAAATGTTATGAAACTTTTACAGTTTATGAATTTTGGTGACATTACTTTCTGTTCTAGAGTTATGGCCATTTACAAATGGGGGAAAAAAATGATGTATTCTGTTTTCATTTTCTAACTTAAGTTTGCCTCAACAAAATGTTATGAAACTTATGCAAAATGCTTATAAAATCACAAAAGTCAGATCAAGGTCTAATATTTCAATTATTTGGTGACATCTCTTTAACTGTTTTTGAGTTATGACTCTCTTTATAACATTATATGCTAGTGAGGTCCTGATCCTCATCTGTATCCAATGGACTCATTCTCCATTGTACAGAGAAACATGTCACAGAATGCCAGAGTAAAAGTATTATTTGTTGAAACTTTTGACAGGCTAAATATTATTCCAGTAAACATGGTCCACATGATGGTAAGCATTGTGTTCTTCTTTTCAGGTGCTTTCAATGGTGAAAACTTACACATAATACACATACTGTTTGTAGTTCTTTTCTTTGCACAATATAACTATCTTAACTTCACATTAGGAGTTTGAGCAGTGGCATCAATTTTGAACTTTTTGCAGCAAAAAGAAATACTGCATTTTGAAATTTACTGAACATCAGATTCCTATTCATGAGAATTTATGCTCAAATTTAAAAGCTGTTGTGAAATATATCTTGTGTTGTAAATATTGTTGTTAATTTAATGTGAAGATACCCAAATTGCACTTTTTTTTGACATTTTTTTTTATTTAAGATTCAGACAAAATTTTTCATTCTCTGTTTATTTGTAAATGTATCCTAAATTGCTATATATAATTCCAGAAAATTAAAATTGAATCTATATTGAATCAAAGAAAAGTGGGATCTTTTAATTTAAACAAGTAAAATATTGAGTTAAATCTTGATTAAAATTGTGTTTTTGTATGAAATAAAAGAGGAGTTTCTGAAACATATAGGTGAAACACTTTTGTTTTAAGACCACTGGAGACTGTATAATTTATTTAAGTAGATGTATGTCTGTCATTGTCTGTGTTTTACTAATCCAAATACACGTTTTTGGCTTTAATCATGTTAATTTCTGTGTGTATAACTAATCCTTGGTATAAATATATTTGTATATATATAATACTTGCTTCTTGATCTACACTGTCAAAATGTGTAGTCCAGTTTTACAGCTGTTTTATGTTTATTTTAGAACAGAATAACTTAAAAAATTAAATCAGCAAACTCTAAATAGATTGGTCTGGTATCGGAATCAGATTCAGTATATTTAGTTCAACTATATTCAAGGTTAATGGTAATTTGTTGAAGTTGTTCTCAGCAGCATTTAGCTAGTGGTTGAACAAGGAGAATATTGCTGTTAAAAAACAATAATACTGAATATATACTTTGCCCTACTTTTTAGTGAAAAATGTTAAAGAGTAAGTCCTCAAATATTTTAAAGGTCTGTCAGGGTACAGTAAACATATATTTCTTTCATGTCCTAAGTTAGAAAGAAATAATAATAAGCATGATATGGATTTGTGTAGTACTGCACATAGCATGTGAGTACTTTTATCATATATTGACAGCATCATTATTATAAGTTGATTTTCATAAATCTCTCAAAGCCATTCTTGACATTTTTGCTTATTTTCAGGAATTAAATACATTTGTCCAAACGGAAAAATTAACAACATGATCAAAGCATACGAAGCAGCGAAGAATGAAAATCTATTGATCTCAGACAGTTGTATCAAAAGTAAGTTAATCTAATGGTTGGTCCTTTAAGTATAGTGTAACCTGTCTAATATAATACCTTAGTATTCCAACATTTGCTTTAACTGACACATTTTCATGGTCCACAAATATGCCTATAGCTGACTATGTGGTATGGGCTATGCTCATTGTTGAAGGCCATACCATGACCTATAGTTGTTAATGTTTGTGTCATTTTGGTCTTTTGTGGATAGTTGTCTCATTGGCAATCATACCACATCTTCCTTTTTATACTATCCTTGCAGGAAAAAAAGGAGAATTCTAAAATGGATCCTGCTTAATTCCACATTTTTTTACACAGGTTGCACTAGTACTGTACACAGTAAGCTTATAAATTTAAGATATTCACCTTATGCAAATGTACGTAACAGTTGTAAATGTATAGATTTTGATTTATTTTGTAACAGTTGAATATAAAAAAAATAAAAACAGAAAGTTTTTTTTATGCCCCACCTACGATAGTAGAGGGGCATTATGTTTTCTGGTTTGTGCCTCTGTCCGTCCATTCGTTTGTCCGTTTGATTGTCCATTCGTTCGTCCGTCCGTCTGTTCGTCTGTCAGTGCGTCTGTTTGTCCCAATTCAGGTTAAAGTTTTTGATCAAGGTAGTTTTTGATGAAGTTAAAGTTACATCTACTTGAAACTTAGTACACATGTTCCCTATGATATGATCTTTCTAATTTTAATTCCAAATTAAAGTTTTGACCCCAATTTCAAGGTCTACGGAACATCAAAAATTATAGTGCAAGTGGGGCATCCATGTACTATGGACACATTCTTGTTTTTTGTAGGGTTCTTATTTATTTTAATATTCAAACAACAGTTACCATGGTTACAGACTTGGCTTTTAGATTTTTTCAACCGAAAAAAGGTTAATGCATGTACAATGATGTATAGATATTCAATTGCCTAAGGTCAATTTCTTTCCTACAGAAGGAGTTCATTTACTAGAATTACACCTGACCAGGTGAAAATATTAATGTTCAGTAAGACATTTTTGATAATACCAATCAGTAAATTGTATTTGTATACTGCCAACTTGTATATTTTTGTAATTTTGAAACTGTGCTGTGTCAAAATTCATGCATCAATTTCTTAGAGACAACAACCAGACTTATAAAGAGCAGACAACAGCTGAAGCCGATATTGCACACAATGTTGTGGTTACATTCTGTATGAAATATAATGTTGCTAATTATAATACCAATATTGCATGTTTTAAGATCCATTATTTTCATGAATTGTATGTTTTTTTTCAGTGAATGAGAATACTTTAATGGAGATGGTTTGCTGTCTGAAACCTGATGTTGGAATGGTTGTCCAGATGCCATTCTTTGAAAATCGTCCAAAACTTGGATTTGCCAGTGTTTATGAAAAGGTTTGTAATTTTAATAGTGAATACTAAAGAGCTTTTTATTAGCTCACCTGGCCAAAAGGTGATATAGATAGAGATAATTGTAAGCAGCAAGAATGTTCAGTAAATTTAGATGTACAAACACATCACAATCACCTAAACACATTTTTGTCATGAACTGTCTGCTTCGTTTGTTTAATTCACATATACCAAGGTGAGCGACACAGGCTCTTTAGAGCCTCTAGTTCTTAATAGAATAGTTCATATTTAGTCATTTTAATAGAATTTTGCAAAGTGGTGAACAATACAACCCAAGTTTGTCCTAAGAATTTTTAAATAGCACCATAAAAATTAACATTACACTGTTTTCAAAAAAAAAATATAGCACCATGCCCCTATACATTCTATTATAAAATAATCCAAGATAACACCATGGTATGGTACCGTGGTGGTTTAAGGCCCATGGGAGAACTCAGAACACTGCCACCTTAACTAGCTTGGGTACCTTTGCAAGATCATTCTTCAAGTGATTTTTAAATAATGGCTGCTCATTTTTGCAACCAACTCTTCTATAGATAAAAGTTATTCAATTTGATATACTGGATGGTGACAACAGTTGCCAAAGCCTGCTCTCTGATATGCCCAATGCTGAGTTTTGTTTTATGAATATGTTTTTAGCTATGATGAAATACAAAATTTAAATAAGTGAATCTATACTAATGAAGAGTTTTGATTTTATCGCTGTTAACCATCAGATTTATTATTTCTTAGGTTTACTTTGCAACTTTCAATGCCAGAAGTACACTTGGTGGTTTTGCTACAGGAATAAACGCCTGTACTGGAATGTCCTGTTTATTTCGGAGAGAACCTGTTGACAAAGCTGGTGGGTTAGCTCCCTTAGGACAATATCTCTCTGAAGATTATATTCTTAATCACACTATTACACAAGCGTAAGTACTTTTAAAAAAGAGTCACAGATAGCTTATGTTCTAAATCACACTTTTACACAAGTGTAAGTACTTTTATAATGGGTCACATATGGCTTTGTTACTGGGGATTCATTTATTTTTCGTGGGTACCAGTTGACTTGGAAAGAGAATAACTTTCTTTACAAAGTTATCAGATATTTGATTTTGAGGTTTTACCAAAGTCTTGGTAAAGGTAAATTTGTTACAAGCATGTAAATTTGTGGATCACTTGATTCACAAAAACTGGTATCCCATCAATGATAATGAATCCACAGAAGTTGTAATTTATAATTTTGATTATAAGTAGTGATATCAGGGCTATTCAATTTAAATGATTTTTTTTTGGAGGAGGGGGGGGGTGAAGGTTCAAGTAAATGGGACATTGGTGACAGTATATGCCATTAATGGTTGTATCATATGTATGTTTGATTTATGCGAATTGCTTTAACAAAGTCAATTGTTTTTTATTGTTTTCATGATTTACACCAGCTATTGAACTACCAACAAATTAATCAACATAATATCAGTTTTTGTTTTTGTGAAGCTCAATTTGTTATAAAAAATATGCAATATTAAACATAATTGATATAATTAATGTAAAGGAAACAGCTTGTTGATAAAATGTATCATTGATAGATAGGTAATATACTACCATCTATCATGAGGGTCCAAATGGGCGGTCCTTCATTTCTCTAACCTTAGATTTAAAAAAAAAATCCTCTATACTTAATATTTTTTATCTATTTTTTTTATATTCTTTATAATATACCACCCCATTCTCTATTCTTTACTATTATATTTTTTGGCCATTTATCTTGCACTTTTTGGCCATAATTTTCTATTCTGTAAATCATATTCAGATCCTCTATCATGTAAATAGAGCTAGATTATAACTGTAGGCGGGTGGCTGAGAACAGGTTGTAATGTAATTCAAGGCTATTGAAAACATTTTCTCCCTGGGGTATATATTTGATGACATAACTTTATTTATGAGATAAAACGTGTAGAAAAAGTGAATAATGTTTTTATAACCGACATAGATATACATAAAATAACAAATAATATACATATTTACTGTATTTTTTTTTAATAGTTTTACAGCTTTGTTAATTGCTGGCAGCATTATCTGAAACTGGTGTATTTATCCATTATTTAACAACCTTATAATTCATTGTAATTCATGAAAATTTATAGGAATGTGAAATCTGCTGAATTTACAGTTTGTAGAATTAAATCACTCAAAGTCGGTTAAAGAGCTCACCAGAGCTCATGTTTTCTCTGTTATTATGTATATATATGCCGACTCTAAAAAAAAATAATTCTTACTTACTTACTTACTCAAATCATATATTGACTGTCCAAAGGGTTTCACTGCTTTGGTGAAGCAATTTTGTTTATTATTAATTTTAGTATGTTGGGGGGCTTTTCACTATTTTGGTAAGAAATGTTAATTTTTGCTTTGATTTATGTTTTCTGTCTATCCTCAGCATGCAGAATTCCTATGTAAATAAAAACCTAGGAATACAATTTGTAGTGGTTACATCAGTATATATATGTACAGTTCCTTAGTTAATAAACCCCTATGATTATATTTTGTAGTGGTTACAAATCAGTACTCTGTACCTCAACAGCTCAACAAAATAGTGGTTATTCATCAGTAGGCACTTTCCATAAAAGAATAATCAGGTTTGTTTACATCTCATTATATATACTGAGTGAGAAAAAAAATGGTCAGCAACAAATATTTTATTGCAATTAAATTACAATTTTAGAGCACAAACTTTTGAGTGATTAATTGAAGATTTATTGAAGATGGATTAGATGATGTGTCAATCCCAAGGTCCATCAGACATGTGGCAATGTCCAGTAATAAATGTTTTGGTCCAGTCAAAGTTCATCAATTAATGGATTAAATGACCAGTGTACATTTAGAAATTTTGTATAGAAAGAGATTAAAAGACAAACAACAGCACACAGAATAACATAGAAAAGTGTTATGAATGATTATGTAAAGTATAAGGCTATACAGTGTTCTTGAGATTTCTTACAATAGTTTACTCCAATGTTATAAACATACTTAGAAACTCTTTGCTTTTTATGATGACAGTCTGAACCAAAATTTAAAATTTGTCTTATTTTTGAATTCCAGGTGGTCTCAATTAAGGATTGCTCTCTTGCCACACCTGATTATTTTAGAGCCGTTGTCAGAATGTATGCTGATGGGTGCTTGTGCCTCATGGGCTATAGAATACTTGTTTGGAATAAGTTCCATGGGCGTGTTTTTAATGCATATTTTATTATGGTTTTTGTTAGATTATACACTGTTGAGAGTAGTAGAGGTATGTATTGAAATGACAAAGATTATTTTCTTTCAACAGTTAAAACCTATACATGACATACATACAATAAAGTATCTATTTGACATTTTCTATAGAATGCATTCAAAGAAAAAAGTCGAAGAATATTAAAAAATTCTGTATTCAATTTTCTGCATTGTGATCTTAAAAAAATACCAACAATGCTTCATTAAATGGCTGATATTTTACCGAATATATGTTTCCATTATCGTGCTTAACACAAGCAAACAAAAATAATCTGCTGAAAAACAAATGATATTGACAATAACTTGTGTCCTTTCCTGCTTGTACAATATTTCTGTTCAATTACCAGTGTAATCATTGTCAAAACCTTGATTTGCCATACTATTTATAAAGTCAACATCATCATGAATATGTGTACCAAGTTTAAAGATTATGCGACCACCTCTAAATTGTATATTACTTTTTATGGATATACATACAGACAGACGACATAATCAAAACACTAAGAACTCCACCTTTTATAGGTCGCATCATAGACGGACAAAAAACATAACAAAGATTTCAAGCATTCTGTAAGGCTTCTCTGAATGTATAGGTATATGTTTACAACTAAGACTTTATCATTGAAATAACAAAGAATTCCAACATGTAAGACTTTATTAAAATGGAAAAAATACAAATAAGTTTTAATAAATTCATTTTGTCTTTTTTAGAATGGTCCTTTACCTTTTTCCAAATTTGAATTTGTGGTAGCCTGGCTGATGAGAGAGACATTAGCTTTATTCCTAACTTTACAATCTCACAGAAACACTATTGTCAAATGGAGACATAAACAATACAAACTCAACTGGGGCGGAAAGATCGAAGAAGTTTAGTCGTATTTACAATTGTAATCCAGTCATCACAAGTCACATGGGGCTCGCCATGTCATCAAAGTTCATTCATAAGCACTAAGGAAACGGAATATATAACAGTGCTAGAAATCGTCTTTTTTATATTTAGTGTATTCAGTCCTACGCTCAATTCAGTTATGCGTTTGATATAATTGGGTACTATGTGAAAGCATGAGCATCAAGATGACAGTGATCAAGAAATAATATGATGAATTGTCGAGCAAGTAATTGCTCCTTTACATGTAATTATTAGTGATGCATGCTTGAAGTAGTCTATTAATAAGTGAATTGCTCCTCTACATGTAATTATTAGTGATGCATGCTTGAAGTACTCTATTAATAAGTGAATTGCTTTAAATTCTGTAAGATTCATAAAAATGAATATTGCTATAGTGTGTGTTTGTTATTGCTCTACCAAATTGATATTCAGTTCTTTCTTCTTTTTTTTTGTCAAAGCATAATTTGTAAGAGTTTAGGTGACATAAATTTTGATTTTTCTGAAAAGCATATTTTAAGATAGCTTTTTAAAAAAAAATATAAATATGAAAATTTATCATGTGAAACAATACTAACAAATTTATAAGAGTATGCTGCCAATTTTTATTGAAGTTTTTTAAAAGTAGAAAATATTTGGGTGAACTTGACCACCTCTATGATTTAGGAAAAGGCATAAATCTTTCTATATCTATAAACTTTAATTTCATATGATGAACAACTGTATTAAATTGGAAATATTTTTTTTGTTTACACATGGGAAAATCCTAAAAATGTAACATTAGTTTGGTACAGCTTAACAAGTTGTTGGTTATGGTTTAACAGTATTGTGTGCTATCTATACCAGGTGCTCTTTGTTGTCACAGCGTAAACTGTTATGTGTGCTTCTTTAACTGCCAAATTATTATCATCATTTAATTTTTATAGTATAATATATGTCAGATTTGATCTGTAATTTGTAGACCATTTGTGTCATTTTTAAAGTACTGTAAATTTTTAGATCTTTATTAGGCTCTAGTCAAACAGAAACCTGAATTCTGATATAATACATTCTTTCTTCTTCATAGCTTTAAGTTTACAATTTTGATCAGATTGTGTTATGTTTTTAACGATGCAAATAAAATCAGAAAAAAAATATTTTACAGGGTAAATTTTTCAACATTTTAGCATCTTTCTGCAAATAAAAAAGGGTACAACAATGTTTTTATCATAATGAAGGTCATTTATTTATCTGAAAAGATTTTTTTTGAAATTCCTTATTACATGTGTATTTTAAGGGTCGTGCATGTTAATAACACCAGGATCATTTTACCTTTTTGATGTTTTCTGGGTTTTTTAAATTTTTTATGCAGTTTAATTTGAGTTATTGCAAAATGCAGTAGAAAATACTACGCATTATAGAAAAAAAAAGTTTACAATTTTTACAATTCAGTGTCTTGTATTTTTTAAAATTTCCAGAAGTATTCAATTTTGTTGTTAGATTGTAGTGTTACAGAAACTCATGGAAAGCCTTGAGTCAAATTGCCATGCAACTTTCCCAGTGTTCAATTGTTTTCTTGCCAGTCTCAAAGTTTTACAATAGAATATGTTTAAAGAGATATATATATGTATGTTATAGTCTGTTAAGGATATGTTAAGGAAGATAATTTTATTATTGTATGGTTTCAAGTCAAGTTTATTATATGTACAATTTGTATTGCAATTTTATTGCATGGATTTTATGAAATTTAACTGTAAATTTGATTGGATTTTATGACTTTCTGAGCTAGGAATGATCACTTGCCTGTCTGATCACAGATTAAATAATGAGGTCACTCCGTGATATGACGACAGCTCTCAGATCTGATCCACCTGCCTTTTTTCCGATGTTCAGTAAATGTTCAATGACGAAATAAGACCAGGTTGAAATTAAACCTCATGTTAAAACAATGCAATTTTGTGGTTAATTTGTTCATTTGTCTTGTTGTTTTTATATGCAAAATGTTATAAATATGTTTATGCGCAGGATTCATAAAAAGGCATGTGAGAGCTATTTTATTAACATGAATATGAGAGGGTAGGAATATACAAGTTCTGTTTTTGGACATGGGGTCGTGGGTCGTTTGTTGTGGAGTTTCCATATCAGCTTTGATTATATTGAAAATTAAGATTAGTTTGCTTGTTTGTCATGTTTGTTATGGGGAATATGGAAGTCCTGTCGTACCCTCCCACAGTCATTTTAAATGAAATATCGCTAAGTATTTTGTTGATATAGTGCTTGTGTTTCTGCTGTATATAATTGTGTATGCGTGAAAATCAAAACAAAAAAAGAAATCAGCTATTACCATAGATTTTAAAACATTTTATTATCATAATTTTTATTATTATTTGATTTTAATGAATTTTTGAAATGTAGAAAAATTCATAACTGAGTTGATTATTTTTAATAATTGGCAATGAAGCAGAATTTTATCATAATAAGTTATTAATCATTACTTATATACATATTAATTTATGTAAAGGAAAATAATACAGAGTTAATTGTACAATAATTAACATTGAAGTGTCATTTCGATTTACATAATTTAAAATCGAATTTTCATCAGTTATTCACACGAAATACATACATATTCATCAGTTACTTTCAACTCTTGAATATTCATCAGTTAATCACTCTAAATACATACATATTCATCAGTTACTTTCAACTCATGAATATTCATCAGTTACTTCACCAATTGAATATTCATGAATTTATCACTCTATGTACAGACATATGCATCAGCTACTTAACCAAAGGAATATTCATCAATAAATCATCCTTAATACATATACATTGATCAATTAGTTCAATCAGATGAATTTTAATCAATTTTTCATTTAAATGAATACTAGTTTTTCACAATTTGTGTTGTGGAATTTCATTATACTGTTGTTTGTGTGAATCCTGTCTAATGTTTTGTTTTATTGTGTTTTTAGTTGCAGCATTTTAATGGTATCTCCTCTATAAATGGAATATTTTCCTATGTTGTTCTTTGTCAATAAATGTAATTTTTATTCAAATAATGTTATTCAGTCTCCTTATTAATATGCTTACATGATTAGAATTTGCTAGAGTAATGTGAATTTGAGATTTATATAAAAGAGTTATTGCATGAATATTGTCCCCATTAGAACTTTGTATTGCTTGAGCTTGCGAGTGCAATATATGTTCTACTCTGGACAATATTCCCCAATATTCACCTAATAACCCTTTAATTGCATAGCAATATAATATTTGAAAGTACAAATTTGTTCAAACTAAGATTTTGTTGTTGATGCATCATGAATTTTTTGAAGATTTTTTGCACTAGTGCAATATTAGAATTTATTGCCTGCTAACTTTTGGTTACATTCTGTGGGGAATGTTATATTGCTATACAGAAATATAAATAATGATGTGGTGGTTTGATTATAATTATTGCATTTTCATTTCAAAGTTTTAATCCTAGGTAAAAGAAGATTTATATTTCACTAATATTCAAAGATCAAAGAAAGATGTTATGTTGTAAAGGAATTTTTAATACAGAAATAATTAATCAAGGATTGTATAAACTATAATAATGGGACTGAATGCATATTTAAATACTAAAAACTCATGTTATTACCTTGGATACAGATAGTTACATTAAGATTCTCCCAAAGCTCGCATTTTTTTTTTCATTCGAAAAAAATGTTACTAATAATACAAACAATAATTTCTGAATTTATAGTAATTTGGTTAACAGTAAGGTTAGGATAGAGAAATATAAACATAAATTATAACTTATATTCATAGGACAATTTGACTTTAATTTAAAAACATTTTGAATGGTTAACTGTTAAACAATTGGTATCCAACCAATGACATACCAACAATGAATTTACACATTATAATTTAGATTGTAAAACATTTATTTGTGACCATTAATCTAAATGATAAATATATATTCAAATTATTGATATTGCTGAATAATAAGAGTCTTGCAATAAAAGGGCCTTTGTTTTAATCTGTTAAATTTCCTCCAACACATACCAGAGTTAAGAGTTTTTCTCACATATGATAAGTTCTATTTGAATTTTTGTTAAAATCCTTTAAACATTCATAAGATATTCAAACCTTTAAAAACTTGTTTTATAATATTTCATTAACAATTTTTTTATTATGTCGTTTTTAACAAGAATAAAAAGGGATAAGGGGAGGGGGATTTATAACAAATACTTTTTTACTATTTCACAATAATGGTTAGGTTGTAAAATTGAGGTCAGGCACAATATATAAAAAAAACATTAACGAAAGGAGAATTATTTCACAGAATTAGAAAAGTCGGTAAAATTAATGCCTTTAGGTAATAATACACTTTAAGGTGTAATTATTTCCCCACTTAACCTTGTCCATATATGGTTGTAGGGGTATAAGGATGGACAAAATATTTTGCTTGTCCATGGTACCAATGCTATGGAGTGTACATGAATGTACAACCTATTGTGGATGGGTAAACAAAAGCCCTTATCCTTATTAGATTGTGTGCACATCTGCTTAACTGGTTGTGAATTAGGTTCCTCAATACTAGATTCTAAATAAGATATTCCATAAATAATTAATTATAGGAAAAGGACTTTTAAATATATTTTTGTTGAAAATGGGGTATTTTTATTGGCCTCCAAATTTAGGTGCTAAAGAGTTAAGCAATTTATATGTTGTGCATGTTGATTGATAAAGTTGGTTACTTCTGTCGAACCCTTGTTTTATTATTTAAATAGTTGTTAATTGTTTGCCAGATATAATAACATTGAATAATTTGCCAGTTTTAATTTTATTATTATAGAAGTACTTTATTCAAGTTATTTACTGATCATGATATTGATTAATTGGAGATAGGATTTTGTATTAAGTTCAGGATTAATTGCATATTGTATTGTATAAATTTCAGGATTAATAGACAAATCATATAATATTTATTCGATAATTGTAAAACAAAATGAACGGAATGGATTTGTTGTAAAATGTTGTCTATATTCATATCTTTGTACTAAAAAATGCCAATTTTATATTGTAAACAGTGAAAAGATGATCAGTTTAAGAAAATGAGGTAAAAAAAAGTGTTCATCCTTTTTAATTTTGTGATAAAAAAATAAACCAATACATATACAGTGGCAATGTCATTTTCAGAGGCAATGACAATTTGGTTGACATGTTTCCATATTGATATCAATGACTTTGTATCTGTATTAGTCACAGTATAAAGGACAGTATCCAAGTAGACAAATCAAAATTGAGCCTCGAGTCAAAAGTAAAAGTGACACTGAATTAATATGATGAATTTGCTCTCGCCACAGAGAAAATTATGATTATCTCCCCTATATTGATATGTTTGATCAAAATATTGTGTGATTTTATTGTTTTCAATAAAGTATGAACAAGCTTCATAGAGATTTTTTTCTTCTGTTTTATTTTGATACAATGTTTTGAATTTGTCAGTTACTATATAAATACTATAAATTGCTATTGAAATTTGAAGTCAACATGGATGGCAAAGCTGGTCATACCATATATCTTTTGTGTTTCTGATGAGAATTGATTTTAAAAGTTTAAGTGGTCAGTTTCCACACATTTTATGCCTCACCTACAATAGTAGAGTAGAGGGGCATTATGTTTTCTGGTCTGTGCGTCCGTTGGTCTGTCCGTTCGTCTGTCCGTTCGTCTGTCCTTCTGTCCCGCTTCAGAGGGGGGTTCCGGGGGTTGGAATCCCCCTTTTTTTGGACGATCAATGCATTTGAATGGGGACATGTAATTTAAAATGTCTGGATTCGCCCTTGCTCATTACAACACATATAAAAACTCAACAAGAACAAAAAAAAAAAGAAAAAGAAAGAAAGGAAAAGATGACATACAATAAAAACACTTATAAAATTGACTGAAAATGAAGTATACGTGGTTCATTCATTTCGTTTTAATATATCAAAACAGGGTACATTTATGCACACTGTTTGGTATTATTTCGTATGGTATCGTTACATTTTTGTATTCTAAATGAACGTTAACATGGTTAAGTCGATTGTTTTTTTGTTTTTTTTCAAATTTGGCTATTTTGTTGTGTGTCTGTCTTTGACTTTCCTCTTTATTTACTGTCCATCTTTTTGTATTAAGGATAAATGAGAAAAAATATTTTAGAGTGAATATAAAATCTACATCTTTAAACAAATTTACATTATTGTTTTTTCTGCATTATACATGTTATAAGACATGTGTCTGTGTCAATATTTCCGTAAATGATAATCGAAAAAACAAATATATATACTGTAGCTGGCATGATTATCTATTGTAATTATTTGGAACTCTAGTAATGAACTTTTTCTTTTTCTTTTAAATTGAACTAGTCGTATTTACTTTTAACCAGGAAGTGTAACTAGGCGGATAACAGCGCCACATAGTGTTCAAAATCGTCATACATTAAATAAAGATACGGTAACTACGTATTTTTAGTCTTCAAGATCCAGTATTGCATATTAAGCAGAATTCGTAGTACTGTTCTCATTTAAATCCATCAGGTATGTTTTCTTAGTTTTGAAGTAGTTATTTTAACATTAAACTCGGGTTGATAAAATGGACGTTTAAAACCGAAAGTAAATATCTTCACAATACTTTCGTCATTTTTTTCTGTTAATCATTTACATATGTCGCATAAAAAGTTTCTGCTTTTTGAAAGCAAATGATGTCAATGAATATATTTCTTTCTCTTAATCGTTTTCTTGTAATTGATATACTTTTTAGTAAAAATCACTGCAAGGGAAGTGCGAATCGTTTAAAAGGTCGATATCGTTTGTGGTAGGGTAAATATTTTACTTTTATCAAACAAAGGGCGAGTGTAGTTATTTATAGGATTTTTTTGGATTTATGCATTGATTTGGCCTTCCAATTATTTTTGATTCCCGCGTAATTGAGAGTCTTATGTAGACGACAAATGCAATACGCGAGTCTGATGTACACAATTATAAGCCTAACATGTTTGATTAGATGTTTAGTATAATGCCACTGCTGGTGGTGTTTTGATTCCACGAGGTTTTCACGAGCCTAGTAGTCAGCACTTCTATGATGACATAAATTATTTTTGATATGGTCATAATGGAGAAAAAAACTGGTTAAAGAAATATTTAGGAATTTATGGTCCTCAATGCTTTTTAACTTCTAACTTTTTTGGCCTTTTAAATTTTGTTTAATTCGAGTGTAACTGATGAGCCTTGTGTAGCTGAAACGCGTATCTGACAAAAATACAAAATGTCAATCCTGGTATCAATGATGAGTTTATTGACATTCCTTTTTTTCTAGGTCAGATATTGCTAAAAAATATATAAAAACAAAACAAAGTCATAAGAAACCCAAAACAGACAATATAACACAACAATGGATTCGTGCGTATATTTTTTCATGAAACAATTAATGAGCTCATTCACCCAGTTTCATATCATAATACATGATGTAATATACAAATAACATTTTGCACGATCCGATTGAGGCAATGTTTTTTTTAATGATGTTTCAAATGTGTACTCGTTATGATAAGATTAAAGGAGTAGGTTCAGTAAGACCTCTTTTTGGCCCCAAAATATAGCAGTTTTAAAAAATTGTGAACATGTAATCTTTAAGCTATATTTTGGAAAGTAAAATGCTTCTGTTACATAAATATGAGCCGTTTTTTACAATACAATGCAAAAGTATCCCGTTCTAGCATCAATAAGTCATGGTAAATTACTGAAATCTTCAAAATTTTAGCATTTTGGTTAATTTTTGGACGGTTCATTCATAACATTGAAATGTAAGTTGTATTTGATGATAATACAAAACATATATAAAGGTTGAGGATGAACACGGCATGGCAACTTTCATTTTTGAGAAAAACCATCTGAAAAGTGACGTTTTTTGACATATTTGATAGATTATTCATATTTAAGCTTGCATCAGAGCGTTTTTAATGACTTAATCAGTTAAAATCTTTCACAGAAACTAATTGAATCCGTTGAAATAGACACTTAAGTGTTTAAAAAGTGTCCAAAAACTTTCGTTAGATGAATTTGAAATTTGAGGCCAAAATCGGTCCTTATCGGACCTACTCCTTTAAAAAGGATCAAATTATTATAGTAATGAGTATTATTAAAACATACTCAGAATTTCCAACGTTTACTTAAGTTTAACAAGACGATTTGTTTATTGTACAGTATCGAACATAAATGGTTCAGCTGTGGTAGTTTAAGTCATATCACAAGATCGCAAGCAAGATTTATTAACCTTTTACTGCTAATCTTACGCATCATGGAAACTGGCTTAAAAAAGAATATGTAGACAAATATTATGATTGGGAGTATAATCAAACCACACTAATCCTTTATTTCAGAAGGTTTACTATGGCATCAGCTAGTTTCTGTGATCCTTGCTCTGAAGCTAATAAGTCATTAACAGCAACACAATATTGCTCAGACTGTGAAGAAAGACTTTGTACAGACTGTGCAGAATCACATTGCAGATTCAAAGCTTTCAAATCTCACCATGTTATCGACCTGTCGTCCATTGGATCAATATCCTTATGTCCGCGAAGAAAAACTACAATGTCCATTCAGAAATGATATTGGATTATTACTGCACAGATCATGAGATCGTATGCTGTAGAGCCTGTATTTCTGATAAACACAGGCTTTGCCAGAACGTACTCCCGTTGAAACTTGCCTCGAATGATGTTAGAAAGTCTGCACTGTTTAACGATGTTATGGAAGACATGACGCATCTTATTACAACATTGAATGCTTTAGACAATAACAGACAGTCAAACTTACAATCAATAGAGAAATCCAAATCAACAATAACCAAGCAGATCCGAGCAGTGAAATCCAAATTTTTGAAACAAATTGACGATTTGGAGCGTGAATTAACAACCACTTTGTCATCTCTCCAACGAAAACATGAAACCGAAATCAACAAACAAAAGCAAGAAATATCGCAAGTCTTGGTCAATGTTATAGAAAATAAAAACGAGATGGATTTTTTGAGTGATCATGGATCTAAGGATCAGCTTTTTATTTTCCTTCGCCAACAAGTAACAAATATTCATAGCGCTGAGGCCAAGATTCAGCAGATAGTATCCAATTCACAAGAATTCGATATTACCTTTGACGAAAAGAAAGATGATAAGCTTGAGTCGTTCGGGTCACTGTTAGAGTATATCCAACCATGTAAAGTTCAATACAAACCAAAGAAATTTCAACAAGCCCAGATAAATGCGGAACCAATGAAAAATATTCTAGGGTTTGAGAAGGAAACAGTATTAAAACTTAATACTTATGTGGTAAAAAGATGTTTGAGTGTATCAGTTACAGATGATAATAAGCTGCTCATTACTAATATAGAATTTTCCGATACCAAAGTGTATGTTTACAGAGACTGTAAAGATTATGAGACAGAGATAGCTTTTTCCTCCGCACCTCATGGTGTTGCTGTGATACCTGGTACCAACAGAGCTGTTATTACCCTACATAAAGAGGGGTCTATACAATTTATAAATACTACAACGATGACAAAGGACAACAAAGTTAAAGTTGGATTTGCATGTTATGGTATCACTGCTGGACGTGACAGAATTTACGTTTGTGGTGAAAGTGGTACTATCAAAACATTAGACACCAATGGGACAATTCTAAAAACAACCCAACATGGATTTAATTGTATTTACTTCATAGCATACAATGATTTACAAGATCAGTTGATTGTTAGATGTGTTGGTAAACTCCTTTGTATCAAATTAGATGGAACACTAGTTTACAGTAAGGACGTTTTAGGAATAGTAGGTTTAACACTTGATCGACAGAAGAACATTTATTTTGGCGGTTTTACGACCAGCAACGTACAAAGAATGTCATCAGATGGAGAAAATTGTGAAGAAATGCTGAACAAAGACAATGATATTTTCCATCCATATGGAATGTGTTTTAACAATGACTTCACAAAACTGTTTGTATTTAATAACGATGGTAAATCTGTTTGTGTATACAAATGCAAGTAAAAGGTTTTGTTTTTGTGAAACACCATGAATACTCTAAATTATATTATGTAATTTATCGTGTTACTTAAATATACAATAAATGCAAACTTCTTTTTTATATTTTCTGTTTAATTTTCGCTTTTTATTTGCGGTTACGAAGAAATAATATTCGGAGAAAAATAAGTAAAGTACAAACAAAGACGAAATAAACAAAAATTAATATATGAAGATTGAGAATAAAAGTGGAAAAAATAAAAACAAATAGCGTACATAAATAGCACGCATTATCAAACAATACAATCAAACATATGTTAAACAAACATTTACAAAGTCTTCGAAAATAGATGAAAAAGCCAAATAGAAATGAGGAATTGAAACTCACTTACAAAGAAAAATAAAATACCACAAAAACAAATAAAAAATTGTAGATTCAACATGTTCAATATATGAAATGATTCAAAATGTTTACACAATTCATATGCACTCAAAATATTTAAATCGGTACTTAAATTTAGAAACCACATTTATTCTGGATTTGTATGCAGTATCTGTTGTATAGTAGTATAATGTTTGGTGAAAATCTTTATATTGTGTATCGCCAACTTGTTTCATTACGTAATTTGCACTTTAAGGGGGGAAGTTGATCTGCAGCTAACGGATTTAATTTTAAGCACAGTTGGGAGACACATTATATAAATAGATCAGCCATTATTTCAAGTACTCATGACAAGTTCACACAGGATAATCGCAATATCTGGGTAATCCGAACAGCGGAAGATTTTTTGAAATTATATTCATTATCTGTGTTTGAAACTTCAGGTATCAATTCAAATAAATTTACCACATACAATGGGAGATCAAGCGTGCGTGTCCGAGGTAATACTCTCGGATTTGTCTGGCGTCAGCTTTGAACCGAAAGATCTATGAATCAATATGCAAAAAATAAAATCACAAAAATACTGAACTCAGAGGAAAATCAATTTGGAAAGTCCATAATCACATGGCAAAATCAAAAAACAAAAAGCATCAAAAACGAATGGACAAGAACTGTCATATTCCTGAAATGAGTCAAAATGTTTACACAATTCATCTGCACTCAACATAATTTTTTATTTAAATCGGTACTTTAATTCAGAAACGATCTTTATTCAAACTATGGTCGCACTCATTTGCACGATTCTGGATTATATTATAATGGTATATATGCTCTGCAACCTAATTAAAAATTTTCTACCTTATCAGAAAATTATGATACCGTAAACTCTGATATATTATCCCAGGTTGCCAAATTATTCAACACAAGTATCGATTGAAAACACAGAATCACTATCAAATGAACATATACAAAACGGTATAGATGAAGAAAATTTGTGTTTCAATTGTACGTGTGTGTTAATTAGTGTTTTGCTATTCCTTGTTGTTGTCATTCTATTGTATTCAACGACATAATTAATGTTATATTAATTGATATCACATAAGGTTATAATACAATAATAATCGAATGGTTCTACGAATGTATATCTAGGGTGTATGGATGGAAGGGTAATTAAAGGTTGAATAGATTTATCAGGATTACTATAATAGAACTATATGAAAATAAAGTGCTGTTATATGATTGACAATGATACACTCTTAATAAGAGGACATTAAAAAATGTACGTTCTCATCATTCCTTCGACAAGCCGTCATTTATGTTCGTGCGTACCAATTTTAGTGGTTTGAGGAAAATTTGCATATTCGTGGATAATTGATGTCGTGGTTTTTGCAAAGTCATCATACGTTCCTTTATAAATTTTGTAATTCGTTGAACGTTTGAATTCGTGGTTCTCTTGTACCGACGAAATCAACGAAAATTAGTATCCAACGAATATAAATGAACCCACAGTAGTCAGCTATGAAAAGATTCGAAAAATAACAAAATGACAAACGAAATAATGATGGGTTGAACAAGGTTTATTGATCGCCAAACCTCTCACTAATATAGCAATGTTAAAAATATAATTGACAGGAATACAGTACAAACAAAATTAAACACTGTCCAGAAAATCTATGACTAAGGGTTTGAAACGTTTTTTTTTATATTCAATATTTATAGTTACATAAAAGTTCTGACTACTGGTTTGCTAAAACCTGAACCTATGGTAACACCGACACAGTGTTTGTACAACGTCACCAATATAAAGTAGAGAATCAAAATGTTGAATATATAAATATGCACAACTATCATTACATTTGTTTTTCTCGTTTGGTTGAGATAATGCAGATATGAAATTTAAAGTTGAATCTTTTTTATTTAATAAAATATGTCAAAAATTATATATCTGAAGGGAACGCAAATTGATTTGTAAATTGTTTTGTAAATATCATATATATATATATATATAATTCTGTAATACATTTTGAATGATAAAGCGGAAGAGTTTCGGATTTTTAAACATCAAATACTTACACATGTTACAGGTTGTGATAAACATGATAAAAGCAAAACAATATATATATATTTATTAATATATACTTAGTACATGACGTAAGATCACTACACGTAGATTACAAAAACAAAAGCAAAAGTACAGCACTTTCGTTTCTGAAAGTTTGGCAATTCCGTGTTGAATTACTTTCGGATTGTATTTTTTATGATTTTCCGAACACAACAATGTCCTTCCGATCGTTTTAACTCTGATCGTAATACATCAAAGAGGAATTAAGAAATAATTTGAATCAAGTCGTTATAATTTACAAGTATCTGTGATTTATTTTGTAAAGACAGCTTTCTCTATAACTAATACAAGGATTTGAACTACTTTTCAGTGTTCTCACTACTAATTCGATGATTAATATCAATCGTGGACCTATTCATAACGTTATTTGCACTTCGGTATATTTTCTTGGTGATGAAGCATAGAAAAACATAATATATTTTCTGAAAATCGTATTTCAACAGTGAAACCTACTTTGAATAGAAGCAGGTATGTATCTTAGGCCAGCAGAGATATTCTATTCACAGGATTCAATTGCAATTACATTTGGACGATCAACAAACCATAGAAATGTGTATATTGGAGACACATTAGACGAACTTATAAATGGATCAGCCACAGTTAAAAGTATTCCTGCGATCAGCGTCTTTTGGCGGGATGACAAGTGGTTCACCCATGATAATCGAAGGCTTTGGGTATTCCGAACAGCGGAAGAACTTCGGATATTGAATTCAATTCCAGTGTATGAAACTTATGGTATTAATTCAAATAAGTTTACCACACTTAATGGGGGATCAAGTGTGCGTGTACGAGGTAATGCTGGCGGATTTGTCTGGCGTCAGCTCTGTACGGAAAGATCTATTAATCAAGATGAAAACTATGGTCGTACACATAAAAGTATGTATGTAAAACCAAGTCGATCTTCTCCTACCTTATCAGACAATTCTGATACCGAAAACTCTAATGAATATTATCCCGGATTGCCAAATTATTCAACACAAGAATCGATTGAAAACACAGAATCAGTATCTAATGGATATATACAAGACGGTAGAGATGACGAAAATTTGTGTTGCAAGTGTACATGTGTGTTAATTTGTATTTTTGTATTTCTTGTTCTTGTCATCCTATTTTATTCAACGGCATAATTAATTATATTAATTGATTTTAAAATAGGAACAAATACAATCATAACCAAAAGTTTTATTTACAATTTTGTGTGTGTTTGTTTGAAACATATGACGTGATGCTGTACTTATACCGTCATTGACATTGTGTTATTGTGCTATTGTAAACTTTTTTTAATTTCGGTTTTTCAATTTTTACAAATGTCCTTTGTCCATATGTCTTTTCGTCCATTCTTTGTTACATTATTGTTTGTTTTTCATATTGATTAAGGTTAACACACAATGTTACTCCTTTTTTACCTATTATATGTCTTTTTTTAGGGTCACACATCGTTGTCAATATAACGAAATTTTATGCGATTGTCATACTCGAACAAGCCTGTACCAAATCAGGTGTAGGACAGTTGTTATCCATTTGCTTGAGCTTTTGTTTGTTTGCCATTTGATTAAAAAATTGTCCGTATTTTTACGTTTGAATTTTCTTCGGAGTTCAGGATTTTTGAGAGTTTACTATTTAATTGAAGAATTGTAAGAAGTGGATGAATGCCAATAAGATCAATTTGCACATTACAGATTATTTATAAATTCTGTAAAAATTTCTCACTAAACCAAATTATTGACAGGTTATATTTTCTATTTAAGGAATGACCGCAATATTTTTTCTGTCTATGAAGAAATAACATAGAAGATTTGGTGCACACTGAATAAAGCGCGTAGCGGGTTATTTAACAGTGTGCACCACATTTTCTATGTTTTTTCGAATAGAGAGAAACAATATTACAGTCATTTCTTTTAATTTTATTCTGAATTTCATTTTAAAACAATGAAAAAACGTTGTTGACGTCACGGTCACATGACTACGTTATGTCTATAGGCTGAAAATAACGTCAGCCAATCAGAAGCCGCGTTACATCCAAAATTAATTTATATCACTGTAGTATACGTTTTGTGGTAAAACATTTGATTATTTTGGATCATCGCCAGTTTGTTAGTTTGTTGAATTGTTCAAACATTTTGCATTACATTGATAAATATAAAATATTCACATACCGTATGTTTGAAAGAACTATCAAGATTAAGAAATACATACTCTGGAAGTCATTATTTATGCTCATGTTGGTGTATATAAGAGAATGGTGATAATTTTATATGCATATTGACGCTTGAATGTCTTTCGAGTTGAAATGCGTGGATTGTGAAGTGTTCAATTGAATAAAAATACATTTTGAAATGGATACCTAATTGTATTTATTAAATACAATCATACGACATACGTTTGAAATTTTCATTTCTTAGAGGATTATTGTGAAGAAGTAATCGATCATGAGATTTCTTAATTTTGACCTACAACATGAAGAATTTAATAATTTATACTGAATATTTTGGTATTTATTGTATTTCTGTTAATCAGTAGAAAATGTTTGGTTTGTTTTGTGACATATAATCGGGAAGCAACTGTATAACATTTTAGATCTGCGGCTAATGTAAAACAAGGACGAAAGATACCAGAGGGACAGTCATACTCATAAATCGAAAATAAACTGAAAACACCATGGTTAAAAATTAAAAGGACAAACAGACAAATGTAAATTTGTGTTGAAGAAACCAATGATGAACATAAATTGAAATAAATGCTGCTTTGGCATTTTTGTAAAAATTCCTTATATCCCAATATACAGAGACAAAAGTAAAACATAACAAATAATACATGGTTTACTAAACGTTTTTTATATTTCTAAATTCGTATATTACTTAACATGAGGATATAAATCTTCGTCATATTCTTCATTACAATTTAATGAACGACTGTTGGTTTTCCTCTGTTCCAAATGATTCCTAACACTTTTAAAAGCGAATTTGAACGTTCAAAGCTTATATCCTCTAGTAAATTATTATTATGTAATAATTTGTCAAATCAAAAATACCGTTTTGTGTCAGTTATTATTCAAAATTTAATCTACTTATAAGACATTGCATCATAAATATACAATGTAAGATAAACCTCAGAAAATGTTAATTTTTAAGTTTGTGTCAAGCTGAAAAATCAAAAAAAGGCAAGGTTGTTCAAGCGTTTTAACAGTTTCGTGTTCATAACCTAAAGGAGTTAATATTTTGTAATGCAGCCAAAGTGACTAAAATAATTACTAGTTTACCATCCCTGAATTAAACTGAAGTGTAAGAAAAAGTTTCACAGTATGATATGGGTTACTATTTTTAGGAAAAGAGAGTCTGGTTCATTGATGTATAACATACTGTACTAAAAAGATTGTATAAATTTAAACATGTGTGTATAATTTCAATGGATGTGATTTCCAGAAGATTCCTGCCTACACAAATCTTTCGATGCAAGAATTTTTAATCGAACGCTATGTGATTTTTGTTTACCATCAGTGAGTTTGTCTGTTTCAGGTGACCACCAATGTGTTTAAACTGTTAACCATACTCTTCTAGAGCATGTGTCTGGGAATTTCGTATCGTTGAATTTGTATTTATCATTGATAGAAACGGACGGGTTATTGGATTTTGAAGTTTTTTTTTTTATTTTGCTATGACCAGGATATTAGGTAGAAGTTAAACAAACAACATTAGTACGTTTTCGACCATATAGTCCATCATTACTCAATAAATTTAGAAATGAATATACAAAATTATTTGAATGGTGAAGTCAAACGAACTTATACACAGACGTTTTCAAACGTGTAGTCTTTTTTAATAGCAAGAATTTAGTTAATATGTAAAAATAACATGAAATCATGAGGATACAATATTAACTTTAGTTACCAATGAAAATGATACATACAGCCAAAAGTCTACCAGAGAGGATACTTAATTATTCTCCTACAATTAGACAGGTATCTATGTTCTGTTATGCATCGGTCCGAGTCTGCAACAATTGTATATGAATAAGTGGATAGTATCAATGGACTCATCAGGCGCGGATTCAGAGGGGGGTTCCGGGGGTTGGAACCCCCCTTTTTTTAGGACGATCAATGCATTTGAATGGGGACATGTAATTTAAAATGTCTGGATTCGCCCTTGCTCATTACAACACATATAAAAACTCAACAAGAACAAAAAAAAAAGAAAAAGAAAGAAAGGAAAAGATGACATACAATAAAAACACTTATAAAATTGACTGAAAATGAAGTATACGTGGTTCATTCATTTCGTTTTAATATATCAAAACAGGGTACATTTATGCACACTGTTTGGTATTATTTCGTATGGTATCGTTACATTTTGTATTCTAAATGAACGTTAACATGGTTAAGTCGATTGTTTTTTTGTTTTTTTTCAAATTTGGCTATTTTGTTGTGTGTCTGTCTTTGACTTTCCTCTTTATTTACTGTCCATCTTTTTGTATTAAGGATAAATGAGAAAAAATATTTTAGAGTGAATATAAAATCTACATCTTTAAACAAATTTACATTATTGTTTTTTCTGCATTATACATGTTATAAGACATGTGTCTGTGTCAATATTTCCGTAAATGATAATCGAAAAAACAAATATATATACTGTAGCTGGCATGATTATCTATTGTAATTATTTGGAACTCTAGTAATGAACTTTTTTTTTTTTTTTTAAATTGACCTAGTCGTATTTACTTTTAACCAGGAAGTGTAACTAGGCGGATAACAGCGCCACATAGTGTTCAAAATCGTCATACATTAAATAAAGATACGGTAACTACGTATTTTTAGTCTTCAAGATCCAGTATTGCATATTAAGCAGAATTCGTAGTACTGTTCTCATTTAAATCCATCAGGTATGTTTTCTTAGTTTTGAAGTAGTTATTTTAACATTAAACTCGGGTTGATAAAATGGACGTTTAAAACCGAAAGTAAATATCTTCACAATACTTTCGTCATTTTTTTCTGTTAATCATTTACATATGTTGCATAAAAAGTTTCTTCTTTTTGAAAGCAAATGATGTCAATGAATATATTTCTTTCTCTTAATCGTTTTCTTGTAATTGATATACTTTTTAGTAAAAATCACTGCAAGGGAAGTGCGAATCGTTTAAAAGGTCGATATCGTTTGTGGTAGGGTAAATATTTTACTTTTATCAAACAAAGGGCGAGTGTAGTTATTTATAGGATTTTTTTGGATTTATGCATTGATTTGGCCTTCCAATTATTTTTGATTCCCGCGTAATTGAGAGACTTGTGTAGACGACAAATGCGATACACGAGTCTGATGTACAAAATTATAAGCCTAACATGTTTGATTAGATGTTTAGTATAATGCCACTGCTGGTGGTGTGTTGATTCCACGAGGTTTTCACGAGCCTAGTAGTCAGCACTTCTATGATGACATAAATTATTTTTGATATGGTCATAATGGAGAAAAAAAACTGGTTAAATTTTTTTTTAGGAATTTATGGTCCTCAATGCTTTTTAACTTCTAACTTTTTTGGCCTTTTAAATTTTGTTTAATTCGAGTGTAACTGATGAGCCTTGTGTAGCTGAAACGCGTATCTGACAAAAATACAAAATGTCAATCCTGGTATCAATGATGAGTTTATTGACATTCCTTTTTTTCTAGGTCAGATATTGCTAAAAAATATATAAAAACAAAACAAAGTCATAAGAAACCCAAAACAGACAATATAACACAACAATGGATTCGTGCGTATATTTTTTCATGAAACAATTAATGAGCTCATTCACCCAGTTTCATATCATAATACATGATGTAATATACAAATAACATTTTGCACGATCCGATTGAGGCAATGTTTTTTTTAATGATGTTTCAAATGTGTACTCGTTATGATAAGATTAAAGGAGTAGGTTCAGTAAGACCTCTTTTTGGCCCCAAAATATAGCAGTTTTAAAAAATTGTGAACATGTAATCTTTAAGCTATATTTTGGAAAGTAAAATGCTTCTGTTACATAAATATGAGCCGTTTTTTACAATACAATGCAAAAGTATCCCGTTCTAGCATCAATAAGTCATGGTAAATTACTGAAATCTTCAAAATTTTAGCATTTTGGTTAATTTTTGGACGGTTCATTCATAACATTGAAATGTAAGTTGTATTTGATGATAATACAAAACATATATAAAGGTTGAGGATGAACACGGCATGGCAACTTTCATTTTTGAGAAAAACCATCTGAAAAGTGACGTTTTTTGACATATTTGATAGATTATTCATATTTAAGCTTGCATCAGAGCGTTTTTAATGACTTAATCAGTTAAAATCTTTCACAGAAACTAATTGAATCCGTTGAAATAGACACTTAAGTGTTTAAAAAGTGTCCAAAAACTTTCGTTAGATGAATTTGAAATTTGAGGCCAAAATCGGTCCTTATCGGACCTACTCCTTTAAAAAGGATCAAATTATTATAGTAATGAGTATTATTAAAACATACTCAGAATTTCCAACGTTTACTTAAGTTTAACAAGACGACTTGTTTATTGTACAGTATCGAACATAAATGGTTCAGCTGTGGTAGTTTAAGTCATATCACAAGATCGCAAGCAAGATTTATTAACCTTTTACTGCTAATCTTACTCATCATGGAAACTGGCTTAAAAAAGAATATGTAGACAAATATTATGATTGGGAGTATAATCAAACCACACTAATCCTTTATTTCAGAAGGTTTACTATGGCATCAGCTAGTTTCTGTGATCCTTGCTCTGAAGCTAATAAGTCATTAACAGCAACACAATATTGCTCAGACTGTGAAGAAAGACTTTGTACAGACTGTGCAGAATCACATTGCAGATTCAAAGCTTTCAAATCTCACCATGTTATCGACCTGTTGTCCATTGGATCAATATCCTTATGTCCGCGAAGAAAAACTACAATGTCCATTCAGAAATGATATTGGATTATTACTGCACAGATCATGAGATCGTATGCTGTAGAGCCTGTATTTCTGATAAACACAGGCTTTGCCAGAACGTACTCCCGTTGAAACTTGCCTCGAATGATGTTAGAAAGTCTGCACTGTTTAACGATGTTATGGAAGACATGACGCATCTTATTACAACATTGAATGCTTTAGACAATAACAGACAGTCAAACTTACAATCAATAGAGAAATCCAAATCAACAATAACCAAGCAGATCCGAGCAGTGAAATCCAAATTTTTGAAACAAATTGACGATTTGGAGCGTGAATTAACAACCACTTTGTCATCTCTCCAACGAAAACATGAAACCGAAATCAACAAACAAAAGCAAGAAATATCGCAAGTCTTGGTCAATGTTATAGAAAATAAAAACGAGATGGATTTTTTGAGTGATCATGGATCTAAGGATCAGCTTTTTATTTTCCTTCGCCAACAAGTAACAAATATTCATAGCGCTGAGGCCAAGATTCAGCAGATAGTATCCAATTCACAAGAATTCGATATTACCTTTGACGAAAAGAAAGATGATAAGCTTGAGTCGTTCGGGTCACTGTTAGAGTATATCCAACCATGTAAAGTTCAATACAAACCAAAGAAATTTCAACAAGCCCAGATAAATGCGGAACCAATGAAAAATATTCTAGGGTTTGAGAAGGAAACAGTATTAAAACTTAATACTAATGTGGTAAAAAGATGTTTGAGTGTATCAGTTACAGATGATAATAAGCTGCTCATTACTAATATAGAATTTTCCGATACCAAAGTGTATGTTTACAGAGACTGTAAAGATTATGAGACAGAGATAGCTTTTTCCTCCGCACCTCATGGTGTTGCTGTGATACCTGGTACCAACAGAGCTGTTATTACCCTACATAAAGAGGGGTCTATACAATTTATAAATACTACAACGATGACAAAGGACAACAAAGTTAAAGTTGGATTTGCATGTTATGGTATCACTGCTGGACGTGACAGAATTTACGTTTGTGGTGAAAGTGGTACTATCAAAACATTAGACACCAATGGGACAATTCTAAAAACAACCCAACATGGATTTAATTGTATTTACTTCATAGCATACAATGATTTACAAGATCAGTTGATTGTTAGATGTGTTGGTAAACTCCTTTGTATCAAATTAGATGGAACACTAGTTTACAGTAAGGACGTTTCAGGAATAGTAGGTTTAACACTTGATCGACAGAAGAACATTTATTTTGGCGGTTTTACGACCAGCAACATACAAAGAATGTCATCAGATGGAGAAAATTGTGAAGAAATGCTGAACAAAGACAATGATATTTTCCATCCATATGGAATGTGTTTTAACAATGACTTCACAAAACTGTTTGTAATTAATAACGATGGTAAATCTGTTTGTGTATACAAATGCAAGTAAAAGGTTTTGTTTTTGTGAAACACCATGAATACTCTAAATTATATTATGTAATTTATCGTGTTACTTAAATATACAATAAATGCAAACTTCTTTTTTATATTTTCTGTTTAATTTTCGCTTTTTATTTGCGGTTACGAAGAAATAATATTCGGAGAAAAATAAGTAAAGTACAAACAAAGACGAAATAAACAAAAATTAATATATGAAGATTGAGAATAAAAGTGGAAAAAATAAAAACAAATAGCGTACATAAATAGCACGCATTATCAAACAATACAATCAAACATATGTTAAACAAACATTTACAAAGTCTTCGAAAATAGATGAAAAAGCCAAATAGAAATGAGGAATTGAAACTCACTTACAAAGAAAAATAAAATACCACAAAAACAAATAAAAAATTGTAGATTCAACATGTTCAATATATGAAATGATTCAAAATGTTTACACAATTCATATGCACTCAAAATATTTAAATCGGTACTTAAATTTAGAAACCACATTTATTCTGGATTTGTATGCAGTATCTGTTGTATAGTAGTATAATGTTTGGTGAAAATCTTTATATTGTGTATCGCCAACTTGTTTCATTACGTAATTTGCACTTTAAGGGGGGATGTTGATCTGCAGCTAACGGATTTAATTTTAAGCACAGTTGGGAGACACATTATATAAATAGATCAGCCATTATTTCAAGTACTCATGACAAGTTCACACAGGATAATCGCAATATCTGGGTAATCCGAACAGCGGAAGATTTTTTGAAATTATATTCATTATCTGTGTTTGAAACTTCAGGTATCAATTCAAATAAATTTACCACATACAATGGGAGATCAAGCGTGCGTGTCCGAGGTAATACTCTCGGATTTGTCTGGCGTCAGCTTTGAACCGAAAGATCTATGAATCAATATGCAAAAAATAAAATCACAAAAATACTGAACTCAGAGGAAAATCAATTTGGAAAGTCCATAATCACATGGCAAAATCAAAAAACAAAAAGCATCAAAAACGAATGGACAAGAACTGTCATATTCCTGAAATGAGTCAAAATGTTTACACAATTCATCTGCACTCAACATAATTTTTTATTTAAATCGGTACTTTAATTCAGAAACGATCTTTATTCAAACTATGGTCGCACTCATTTGCACGATTCTGGATTATATTATAATGGTATATATGCTCTGCAACCTAATTAAAAATTTTCTACCTTATCAGAAAATTATGATACCGTAAACTCTGATATATTATCCCAGGTTGCCAAATTATTCAACACAAGTATCGATTGAAAACACAGAATCACTATCAAATGAACATATACAAAACGGTATAGATGAAGAAAATTTGTGTTTCAATTGTACGTGTGTGTTAATTAGTGTTTTGCTATTCCTTGTTGTTGTCATTCTATTGTATTCAACGACATAATTAATGTTATATTAATTGATATCACATAAGGTTATAATACAATAATAATCGAATGGTTCCTACGCGAAATGTGCGTAAGTATTATTTACTTTTTTTGTGTGTTTGTTTGACAGACAATAACAATCAAAACCAAGGAGTAAACAAAGACTCACGAAACCAAAAAACGTTTACATCAACAGTTATAAATAATAAATAAGAATAAAACACGAAATCCACTAAAAACATATGACATTTACGCTGTACTTAAATATCCCGTCTTTTACATTGTGTTATTGTGCTATTGAAAATGTTTTGTATTCCTGTATTTCATTTTCTTTGTGTGCTTTGTGTACATGTTATTTTGTTTCTCTGTAACTTTTTTGTAATGTTATAGTGATAAAGATTATAACCCAATACTGAATGCTATACCCCTATTTTGATATTTTAGCCTATTAAATCTGTTTTTCACACATTGTTGTCAATATAATATGTATTATCTGCATAAGAATATACCTGTACCTAGTCAGAATTTTTTTGTTATCCATTCATTTGATGCGTTTGAGCTTTTGTTTTTTCCCATTTGATTAGGGTCTTTCTGTTTTAATGTTTGCATTTTCATGGGAGTTCAGTATTTTAGCGATTTCCTTTTACATGTAAAATTGTAAGATGTCGGCCGAAAAATGCCAACACGATCAGTTTTCACATTACATATGATTTGTAAAAACATTTTTTACTAAACCGAATAAATGACGGGTTATATTTTCTTTACTTCTGTATACGTAGCATATACATATCGGTGTGGTATATACATTTAATGATTTGGAACATCGCCAGTTTGTCAGTTTGTCAGTTTAGTGAACATGTTGAATTGTTAAATATTTTAAAACCGGAAATTGTAAAAGATAACATCGTATTCATCTACATTGGGAGGCGTATTATTAAAATTTAAAAGTTAATAAATTTGAAAGAAATTGAGCTGTGTTAATGTATATTTTTAGCTGCACATTGACACTTGAATAATTCAGTCAGTCTCCTTTCAAATTGAAATGCTAGGATTGCGAAGACTTCAATTGAATACTTTTGAAGCTAGATATCTTATTATATTTATGGAATAAAACTATAGTACAAACGTTTGAATATAAAGTTCTCAGTGGATTATTGTAAACAACTTTTCATACTGTATATTTTGGTATTTATTGGTTTTTAATTTCAATAAAACATTTATTGTTGGTTTTATATTTTGTTGATTTTCGGAAAGTAACTATAGAACATTATAGACGTATGGATTTGTAAAGTTATAATGTACAAACCCACGATGAAAATTAATAACCTGTACAAAATAATAACATGTTCATGGCATATATGTGTACAGAGCCACTTCATATGTATCAAAGAAGCACAAAAAGGCACATGAACAAAACACATTAGCAAAAATGAAAGCCAAGAATACGAGCATTACCATAGAACAATAACACAATAACAGGTGAACAAGTACCGAGCTACGTCAAATGAATATCAATAAAAACAGACTAAACATAAAAGTAATATTACTAAACATATATAAAAAAAATAGTATACAACGTAGGTATCCCGAATCTCAACTTCATGACCATCTTGTATTTGTGAAGTTGATACGGAATATTTATCAACAAGGTCGATGAATCTTTTGAGAAAAATTATAAGATGTTCTTTGATATACTCCTGGTTTAACAACTTTCTTCTCATATACTTGTGACGTTTTACAAAGGCTGAGTAAGAGTTGCAAGCTCCTGAATATGGAATAAGTTTGAAAATGTATATCTCATATGCAGGTGAAGTTGGTATATTGCCACTATGGTGGAGAAATTGACAATTTTATTAAAATTAAAATCGTCTCGTTTGCCATAGATTATGGTACTGAGATGACCGAGTATGTCAAATTCGATAAATAAGTCTAAAAATGAGATGAAGGAAGTCGACTCTGTTGTGACTTTAATTTCAAGTTTTAGGGAATATTTCAATGGAGTCCAATCAGAAAAGTTTGGATTGTTAGTGGAAGGAACCTTCTGTTATTGTAATTGTATGTAATTGTATGTCACGCTTGCCATAAAACTATACCTGCAGTGTCTCCAATGAGGTTTGAGTATTGAATCGAATTCATGTTTTTGTGGTTAATATACTGTTTTGAAATAAAAATTAAAAAATAAAAATATCATACCATATTATTCACGATCCGATTGAGACACTTGACCACCGAACTTTTGTTTTTTTATGCCATCGACGTATCGGGGAGTATTACATTTTATAATTGTACGTCTCTACTTCATTGTGTCCAAAAAAAAATTCGTTCACTTATTTTAGTTTGCATCATCCAAGTGTTAGAACATCATCAATATTAATTTGAGAAATTAAATGACCTGGCTTCTTTGATATTCTTGTTTTTACAAGTGTCTGAAGGATCTCCGATTCATATAGAAATAAAAAGATGTCGACACAGAGAGGCGCATAGTTCTTCCACATATGAATGACGACAATTTGTTGAACAAGTCTACCTCCAAATTAAATAGATTTGTTGTCAAAAAAAAAACTGGCTACGTTTATTTACGCTCTTTTTTTGAACGCTACTTGGATATTTGTAATAGTTTATTGGCTTTTTTGAAATTTGTTTGTCTTTGACCTTGTCTGTTACTGAAATTTGTAATTGTATGTTCATCATTTCGTTTTAATGACAAATGAAAAAAACATATCGTTAAATGAATATAAAATCTACCTATGTTATAAAAAATCATGATATCTTTTTTCTGCACTGAATGTTCTTATGAATCCTTTGGCTAAAACAATAATGAAATGTTTAAAAAAAAAAATCATTCACTTAGTTTCATTAAGTAGCCATATTTGAACATACAAAATGCCATTATAAGAACTGTTTGGCTGTATTAATAAAAATAACCCCACTATTAAAGCAGTACCCCTTTTTGAAAACAGGCAAAAAAAATTGAAATAAATAAACAAAAACAAACACAAAATAATATCATACCATATTATTCACGATCCGATTGCGACACTTGACCACCGAACCTTTTTTTATGCCATCGACGCATCAGGGAACATTATATTTCCCAATTGTACGTATCTACTTCCTTTCGTATTTTTTTTTTAAATTTTCGTTCAATTATTTTCGTTCCAAGTGTTAGAACATCAACAATATTAATTTGTGAAATTAAATTACCTGGCTTGTTTGATATTCTTGTTTTGACAAGTGTCTGAAGGATCTCCGATTCATACTACGAAAATATAAATAGGTCGACAAGGAGAGGCACATAGTTCGTTTCCCTAGAAATGACGACAAGTTGTTGAACAAGTCTACCTCCAACATGTCCAAATTAGATAAATATGTTGTGATAAGAAAACTGGCTACGTTTATTTACGCTCTCTCTTTGAACGCTTCTTGGTTATTTTTAATTGTTTTATTTGCTATTTTGAAATTTGTTTGTCTTTGACCTTGTCTTTGACCTTGTCTTTGACCTTGTCTTTGACCTTGTCTTTGACCTTGTCTTTGACCTTGTCTTTGACCTTGTCTTTGACCTTGTCTTTGACCTTGTCTTTGACCTTGTCTTTGACCTTGTCTTTGACCTTGTCTTTTTAGCTTGTCTGTTATTGAAGTTTGTAAGTGTATGTCCATCAGTTCGTATTAATATAAAATCTACATTTATTATAAAAAAATCATGACATCTTTCTTCACTTAAGGTTCATATATATTGTGTGCTTTAACAAAATCAAAACTGGTTTTTGCAGTCCACATGAACCTTAATAGAAAAAATATTACTAGTATAAGCTGTCTGTGTCATTAAATCCCAAAAATATAAAATCTGAAATAATTCCTGTGCATCCGGCCTAATTATCTATAGTAATTATCATTACTTTTTTTCTATACACAACTCTAGAACTAAACAATTTGATTTAAATAATGAGAAATCATTTTTTCATGCTTTAAAATGTATTTATACATGTTATAGTGTGTGTTTATTTTTAACCAAGAAGAGAACAGCGCCACGTAGTGTTTACAATCATCATCCATCACATAGGTGTTTTACTGTTGACTTCAAGAACCAGAATTACAAGTTAAACTGTAGAACCGTCGCGGTTATATTCTTAATTAGAAGCTTTACGAAAATCAATCAGGTATGTTTTCTTACTTTTGTAATGTTTTTGTTTTATGAAGAGCTAAACTAGCTTACAGTAGGTAGATACCGTTTAAACCGAAAGTAAATATTGTTATAATCCTTTCTTTATTGCGTTTCTCTTAAGTTACATACTACTTAAAATATTCTATCTTGTAAACAAATCAAATTTCTTTCTCTGATTCTTCTTTATGTAATCGATATTCAGGTAAAAATCACTGATATGAAAGTGCGAATCGTATCTCCGTTAGGAAAGTGCGAATCGTTTAAATGATCGATATCGCTTGTTGTTGGGTATATGTTTTTTTTTTATAAAGTATAGGGTTATTGTATTTATGAGAAAAGAGGGTCGAAAGATACCAGTGGGACAGTCAAACTTTTAACTGACAACGCCATGGCTAAAACAGAAACATAATATCAGACAAATAACAGAACACAATACACAACATAGAAAACTAAAAACAAAGCAACATACACCCAACCAAAAGTTTGGAGTGATCTCAGATGGTCCAAAAGGGTGAGCAGATCATTCTCCGCAATAAGAACTGTTTGGTATGTTTCATTAATTTACATTGATTTGGCCTATCAGCTATTTTAAACCTGCGTCACTAATCAGTCATAAGCAGACGAATAGCGCTTCTGTATATATATAACAAGAATTTGCAGTGTCTTTAATGAAATTTCATAATAAAAGTAACATTTTTTTTGGTTGTTAAGACAATGCTTTGAAATATAAAGGAAACACCAAATATAAAAAATAAACCTAGCAAAATATAATACAACAATGGATTTATGTGATAATTTACAATGAAACAATGAATTCATATCATTATAAACAAATAACATTTTCCATAATCCGAGTACGAAACTTTACCACCATAACCATTTTTTAGCAATAGGGTGATTATCTTTTTCTCTTATCTTTCTGTGTAATTGTCCGTCCGTCCGCCCGTCCTAATGCCCCAAAACTTGATTTGTGTTTTTTTTACCTTACTTGTTCGAAATGTTATACACAATGGTTATTATCACAAAATACAAACTTTGATTTACATAGTGAATTCATTACAATTAGCATTATTAGGAAAACGATCAAATTATGAGAATATGCTTATTGCCAATTTTACTAGGTAAATTATGTCTCTCGTCTATTTTATCCCTTTTCTGTTGAAAGACAATAACAATCAAAACCAAGGAGTAAACAAAGTCTCACAAAACCAAAGGACATTTAAATCAACAGTTATAAATAATAAAAAAGAAACAACACGAACCCCACTAAAAAATGGGAGTGAAAGCAGGTGTTCTGGAAGAATAAGCATTTCCTGCACCGTATACGGCACCCGTCGTGTTATTTATTTGTTCAGTTCGGTAATGACGAAAGGTTATTATGACCGAGGAACACCCCTTATTTATTGGTATTTGTACAATGTAGTTATAAGAAGATGTGAAATGAGTTTTCATTAAACAACTTGCCATCCAAGTCACAATTTGTAATAGTAAACCATAATAGGTCAAAACACGGTCTTCAACACAGCTGCGCTCACACTTAACAGTCAGCTATAAAAGGCCCCTAAAATGGCTAGTTTACATTGTTTACAAACATTTAATGTAATAAAATTCAAACGAGAAAACTAACGGCCTCATTTATGTAAAAAATGAACGAAAAACAAAAATTCAACAAATAAACAAACGACAACCACTGAATTACAGGCTCCTGACTTGGGACAGGCACATAGATAAATAATGTGGCTGGCTTAAACACGTTAGCGGGATCCCATGTATGCATGTTTGAGTTTTTGTGTATTTAATGTCGCATTTGAATATACTGAACATCTCCAAATTTGACTATGGATGGTTTGACTCTGGTAGAACAAGTCATATATCATTTCAAATAATTACAAGTTGCGGTTTTTTCTTTTAAAATGAGATTAAGTTTCAATTCTAGATTGTCAAATGTTAATTGCTATGAAAAAAGTGTTTACAACATGTACAATACAGAAAATGTAGAAAAATCTTTTGTTTTAAAGTATAATAAAACCAAACTTCTCCTCTTTTCTTTTTTTTTAGAAATCTTCCTATGGCATCAGCTAGTTTCTGTGATCCATGTTCTGAGGCCAATAAGTCATTAACAGCAACAAAGTATTGCTCTGACTGTGAAGAAAGACTTTGTACAGAATGTGGTGAAACACATTGCAGATTCAAAGCATTCAAATCTCACCATGTTATCGACCATGGACCTGTCGGCCATCGGATCATATAAACGTATGCCTGCGATGAAAAACTGCAATGTCCATTCAGAGATGCTTTTGGATTATTACTGCACAGATCATGAGATCACTGTTTAACGATGTTATGGAAGACATGACGCATCTTATTACAACATTGAAAGCTTTAGAAAATAACAGACAGTCAAACTTACAATCAATGGAGGAATCCAAATCAACAATTACTAAGAAGATCCGAGCAGTGAAATTTAAATTGTTAAAACACATTGATGATTTGGAGCGTGAATTAACAACCAATTTGTCATCTCTCCAACGAAAACATGAAATGGAAATCAACCAACAAAAGCAAGAAATATCACAAGTCTTGGTCGATGTAGAGGAAAACAAAAACAAAATGGATTTTTTAAGAGATCATGGATCGAAGAATCAGCTTTTTATATTCTTGCGACAACAATTAACACATATTGATAGCACCGAAGCTAAGATTCAACAGATGGTATCCAATTCACAAGAAATCAATATTTCCTTTGATGAAAAGAAAGATGTCATGCTTGATTCTCTTGGGTCCCTGCTAGAGTATGTCCAACCTTGTCTCGTTCAATACAAACCACAGAAATGTCAACACGCCCAGACAAAGCCAGAACCAATGAAATACATTATTGGGTTTGAGAAGGATACAGGATTAAAACTTGAAATTGACGAAACATATGCTCTTCGAGATGTTACAGTCACAAACAATAATGAGCTACTTATCACTACAACATCATCATCCGGTCCCAAAGTCTATTTTTACAGAGACTGTAAAGATTACGAAACAGAGATAAGATTTTCCTCCGAACATCATGGTGTTGCAGTGATACCTGGTACGGACAGAGCTGTTATTACCTTACCTAGTGAAAGGTCTATACAATTCATAAATACTAAAGATATGACAAAGAGCAACAAAATTAACGTTGGGTTTACATGTGTTGGGATCACTGCTGTGCGTGACAACATTTATGTTGGTGGTGTAGATTGTGTAGGAGGTATTATTAAAATATTAGACACCAATGGGTCAATTTTGAAAACAATGAAACAAGAATCTGATTGTATTTGTTTCATAGGATACGATGGTAGAAAGGAAAAATTGATTGTTAGGTGTTTTGACAAACTCCTTTGTATTAAATTAGATGGAACACTAGTATACAGTAAGGCCATTTCAGGAATATCAGGTATAACACTTGATCGACAGGGCAACCTCTATTTCTGCGATTACCATGGCAGCAACATTCAAAGAATATCATCAGGTGGGAAATGCAGTGAAAAAATGCTGAACAAAGACAATGGTATTGACAAACCGTATGGAATAGGTGTTAACAATGGCTTCACAAAACTGTTTGTTATCCATAATCATTATAAGTCCGTATGTGTATATAAATGCAAGTACTTCTTAAAAACTTGAAAAAGTTAAATCGGATTTTTATAAAATTGTGTTATCCACATGTACTTAGTAAATATATCTAGTTTTTTTTTTTTTTTTTGTACAATTTTCGATTTTCATTTGATGTTTAGAAGATAATAACGATATAGGTCAAATTTTCATTTAATTATGTCGTCTGGCATGGCGTTATCTTAAAGGAAGGCGTTGCACATTGATACATAGTTCAACACGTCATGACATAGCAAATCCAAATCTATGTTTGCTGTTTAAAAGTCATAAATCGATTGAATGAAAACAAATCCGGGTTACAAACTAAAACTAATGGAAACTCATCAACTATATAAGAGGGAAACAAAGAAACAAGTAACACTGAAGTGCATAAAAAAAGCAAGCGACAATTTGAAACACAAATTACAAAGGAAATACTTACAAGGAGAGCAAAAGAGGAACAGAAAGACATTTGAAATATATATATATATATATACGAAAAAAGTAAAATCACAAAAATACTGAACTCAGAGGAAAATCAATTTGGAAACTCCATAATCACATGGCAAAATCAAAAAACGAAACGTATCAAAAACGAATGGACAAGAACTGTCATATTCCTGACTTGGTACAGGCATTTTCAAATGTAGAAAATGGTGGATTAAACCTGGTTCTATAGCGCTAACCCTCTCACTTTAATAATAGTCTCATCAAATTCCGCTACGATAGCAAGTAAAAAGATTTAAGATAAGTGTGCAAAAAATATAAAAATACTCAATATCAAACAAAAAAGTAGACCCCCCCCCAAAAAAAAAGAAACACCAACAAAACAAACAATAAAAAACCCCAGTTAAACGCTTATACACAAAAAGTAAGAAAAAAGGAAGAAAAAACAAACAAAAAAACCCTGAACAAAAACAAACAGAGATTGAAATTCCAAACTCTTAAAAAAAAGAAATACATAAAAATAACAGTAAAACAGAAATGACAAAAAGTTGTAGATTCAATATATGAAATAAGAAAAAAGTAAGTAAACAACTAATTTCCGCTCAATATATTTAAAATCTTACTTTTTTAAAGTAGAAAGTTGAGTGCTCTGGATTATTATAAAGTATCTGTTGTATGTCAATTTTGGTGTTCACTCTTATATTGTGCATCAATAATTTTTCTGTTATCTACACTTATCGAATATGTCAAACGGAAATATTTTATTCTTCGGATTTAATTTCTTGTACATTTGAAAGACCAACAAGACATATAAACCTGTATTTTGGTGACACTTAAGCTTATAAACGGATTAGCCAGAGTAAAACGTATACCAAGATCTTGTATTAGCATTGCTTAGCGAAATGACAAGGGGTCACACGGGATACTCGTAGACTTATTGTATTCCGATGAGCACAAAAAAAATGAAAATTAAATTTAATTCAAGTATCTAAAGTTCTTGTATATATTCCTGGTGTTGAATTTCCTATTATAATTTTCTTGATATAAGGTTGTTGCTCACAAGGAAGCTTTTAAATCTAGAGTTCCTAGTGGTGATGACGAAATAATTTCTTCGTAAATTTAACGGTCGCCAACACGAGTTGGTTGACCGTTACGGAATATCCGTTTCACAGATGATATCGGAGATGTTCCTAATGTTGTTACTACAATCTCGTTCCCTTTTCACGAATGTGACCTGCCTTATTGGAATATTTATCGGGTTTGAAATAGCATGAGCTACTCGACGGGTACCCCATGTTGTACAGGGTCGGCTTAACCTTCCAGAGCACATGATATCACTGAGGTTTGGGTTGATTAGTCTTTAGTTTTCGATGCTGTGACTTGTGTACTTTTACCATGCATGTATTTTTACTATTATATCTCGCCAATTCTGTGTAAACAGTTTTGTTTTATGAATCAAAATTCCTATACATAGCAATTTGGTATTGTAAAAAGTTTCGTACTGTAAAAATAACATGCGAATACATTTAACTGATGCACTTATCCTACAATCATTTATTTGTTTGATATAATTTTTATCTATGTGTTATCGTTAGAAATCTACATAGGACACATTATATCACATGTAATATCAAAACGTCATACTTTGAACTTTGATCTTACATTAGGGAGGTTTATCATATGATTGTCTTCTAAACCATTCATAGCAAATATACGGATTTTGTGTGTTTTCTTAAACTGTAACTCCAATATAAAACAACACGGTACAGTGTGTAAGTTACTCTAATTATTCGCTTTTTATAACGATGTATTAAGGTTCACATTCTTCAAATTGAATTTAAATTATTTAAAAAAGCAGTTTTTATTTTGCAAAACTGTTAAGGATGTTCGCTTCACTGTTGACATAACATGTTTTTTAAAAGACTTTTATACATTGATAATATATAAATAGATAAACTAAAAAGCAGAGGTCCGTGTGCTTGTTTTCAAGAAATAAGCCATTGAAAATTTGGCGGGAAATAATTCTTCATACATTTAAGATTGGCAACTTTTTTGTTCCAAATAGTATGAAAAAATACAAGGATATTTTTTGCCTTTATTTGACATATATTTTTTTTATTAATTTAATAAAATAATGAAAAGAAAAGTAAGCTTTTTTGTTTTATTTAATTGCAAACATGAATAAAATCAGAGGATCTCGAAAATCTGACAAAAATTCAAATAACAGAGAAGCAAAATCCTTAATCAAAACAATTTTTTTTAGTTGAAATGTATATATGTTTTGTTTACTTGGTAATCATTAAACTTATATAATATGTTAATAGTCATCAAAGGTACCAGGAGCTCGATGGTATAAATCCGTCTTTATTTTAGATATAGGATTTCGCTGTTTTTTCTTTTAATGAACTTTATCAAATACTAGATAAGACTAGAAAGAAAAACATGGCGTTACCGTTCATATTAGCTCACAATCTGCCTAGCTACGAAAGGGGCATGCATTTCTGTTAAGGAACTTTGTTTCATTTTGAACTAATAGGAGTTAAGAGGCAATATCGAAATAAAAAAAGAACTTAATTACAGATCTCGTTTAGTTTATTTGAAAAAATAATAATATGGGTCACCGATGAGTTAAAAAAGATATTTCAGTTTTAATGAAAAGAAATAGTTTTCTGGCTTAAAGGGAGATAACTTGTAGCTTTTGTGTTGATATAAATATTTTAAAACTCAGTTTGGGCTAAACAAAAATGATTTTTTGGGTTGATTTCATAAAGTAAAAACTAATAGTGTAATAGATATAACTTGTAAAGAAAGCATTTTTTACTGATTTTTCTTTTGTTCCCTCAAAACTCTTTAAGTCACGGTATCGAAAGTGCGATTTGTTTGATTGGTCTATTTCGCTTGTTGCACGTAGAGTAAATGCTTTAACTTCCACGTACAATAGGAGATTGCTAACTTCTTAGAAATAGTTGGTGTCTTGTTTAAAATGGACTTACAGTATGTAATTTATAAAATAAAGCAAGGTTCTTTTTTGAGTCGTTTCTGTTTTCTCTTATTTTTGAGATAAGACGTGGCACGGTACTTGTCTATCCCATACTCATGTATTTGGTTTTGATGTTATATTTGTTATTCTCGTGGTGTATTGTCTGTTGCTTGGTCCGTTTCTGTGTGCTGTTGCGTTTTGGTGTTGTGTCGTTGTTCTCCTGTTATATTTAATGCGTTTCCCTCGGTTTTGGTTTGTTGCCCCGATTTTGTTTTTTGTCCATGGATTTATGAGTTTTGAGCAGCGGTATACTACTGTTACCTTTATCTTTCAATAAATTTACTGAGTTCATTTATAATTTCGAGACAAAACCAAAAACACCCATGTACAGGAAAATATAAATTGATAGGACGAGAAACACCAATGAACCGCACGAACAAAGGACTATCACTGAGCACCATACATATAGTTTGTCCAATAATGTCTCGCATTGATTTTCTCCTGTTTTCAGTCCGGATTAACCGCTATGACCTTATGAACATTGGTATTCTTATTTTGTACTTTTTATAGAGGATATTTTCAATGTAATAATTTCTCACCCAGTGTACAAAGCACAACTGTATATCCATTGCGAAAAGGCAATTATATTATTGTTTCGATTTGTAGATTATCTCTTACTAAAGAATCTTGTATACCAACTGTAACATTTCTATATGTTAGGTCGAGTGTGTTATGTAATTGTATCAGGTTTACATGCATAAGTATTTTCACTCATATCCATTTGATACAGTCAGAGAACATCAGAGATATTAATTAAGATATATATTTAGATTTCTTTTTTGACTAGTTTGCCCTAATGATTTGCATAAGGTGCCCTAGTAAATTTATGTAAGGTGCACTGAAGGATAGGAGCCCGGATTACCGGAGCATTCGGATTTCCGGAGCACGGAATACACGGAGCCCGGCTGCCATAGTAGTTTATATTTGTATCCGGACTTGTAGAAGTAGCATAAAAGAGAGAAAGAGCGTGAGATAAAGGAGGAGAAAGAATTTATTTTGAGAAGAGGACAGTTACGTTTGGAGAGTAGAGATGAGAACTGTGTTGTTGAGCCTGAAGTTAGATGTTCATTTTGTTATAATTGTTACTTTTTATAGTCGTGTGATTTTAATAATACATTATTGTACTTTTTTTCAAATTCGTGTTTATGTTCACTTACAAGACTTCGCTCAGACTGCATTAGGCTCCATTTATTTATTGATGTGACCAGGATTCCCTTAATCACGCTACCAATAGATTTCTAGAGTACCCTGTTAAAGATTATACTTGGCATTTGTCGTCCGTGTACAAGTGAATGGCACGACATGCAACTTATACACCCCAAATCATAGCACAAACACAGCACAAACACACGGATACACACTTTAGTTTAAAGTTGCATCACAACTTCTTTATCGTCACACAAACAACCATAAAACTATAAAATTATACCGATTGGTCCCTTCAAAAATCAGACTTAAAATTTATCTGAAAATAAAATATCCAATAAAAAATGCTAAATACGTATACATGGTATAAATCTGAACTTAGGCACAATTTATATGGACCGATGAAACTAAATATAATTCTAACACAATTCAGATGTTTTTCATCGTTCTTGAAAAAAGTAAAAACACAAAAATACCGAACTCCGAGGAAAATTCAAAAAGGAAAATACAAAATCAAAAGGTAAATTCAAAAGTCCAAACACATCAAACGAATGGATAACAACTGTCATATTCCTGACTTGGTACAGACATTTTCTAATGTAGAAAATGGTGGATTGAACCTGGTTTTCTAGCTAGCTAAACCTCTCACTTGTATGACAGTCGCATCAAATTCCATTACATTGTCAACGATGAATGAACAAAACAAACATACTCAAAGAGTAAAAAAGTAAAAAATAGGGGTACAGCAGTCAAAATTGTGTTATTTTATTTTATTGTGTTATTGTGTTGAACTTTGACTTGTTGAGAGTCAATACACCATTTCCTTTTTGACTGTTCTTTATTTACACACTTGAAAAAAATCTGATGAACAATCTAAGATGTCTCCCTGATGACTTTATATTAAGTTATTAACATCTGGTAATCCGAACATTTCGGATCAACTCTACGTCAATATATTCAAACATTTATTATAGTTTATTAAAAGCTCTGAGAGATTTCTAGTCAAAGATATATTACTAATAGTGTATTTGTGGTACATTCACGTCATCATCTTTATCATCATTACCTCTTTTTCCGTTTTATTTTTTCATCTTTTTTCAATAAATTGAATCTTAAAGTATTTTTGCATGCTTGAATTTATATTGTGTTGTAATTTATTGTTATTTGGAACGGACCTCATAAGTATGGTTTACTTAAGCTGGTGCCTAATATATTTTACTTCGAGTAAATGCAATATGTAAACAATTGAAACAAAACATGCGACACTTAAAAATCGTTTTCTTTTTGAAAGAACTCACGTTTGTGACATAAATATCAATTATATGGGCATTTTTATAAATTTTCTGTTTACAAAACTTTGAATTTTCCGAAAAACTAAGGATTTTCTTACCCCAAGGAGTAGATTACCTTAGCCGTATTTGGCACAATTTTTTGAAATTTTGGGTCATCAATGCTCTTCAACTTTTTTTTGTTTGGCTTTTTAACTGTTTTGATCTGAGCGTCACTGATGAGTCTTATGTAGACGAAACGCGCGTCTGGCGTATTAAATTATAATCCTGGTACCTTTGATAACTTTTGTAAATGATCATTATATCGAGCCAATTTAAGTAACTATAAGGTATTTATATATTTCTTTCTGGTCGCATTAGAGTATACTCGACGTGTCAACAAGACGACACGTTTATAGAACGGTATTCACTATGAATGGTTTATCGTCGGTAGTTTTAAGTCATATACCATTCCAATCTTATAACAAAACGCCGTTCTGCTATTAGTTAACGGATGGTTGTTTTTTTCTTTATTTTAAACGGCAATTGAATGTTCAATTCTAGAAGGGTGAACATCCTAAGTACAAATTTGCATGCATAAATTGATAAATTGTATCTGCTAAAACTACTCTATAAAATTGAATTCAGAAAATGAAGGAAAACCTTTTGATTAGAAACGTAAAGAACACGTTTCATTTTTATTTACTATTTTTTTTCCAGAAATCATTCTATGGCATCAAGTAGTTTCTGTGATCCTTGTTCCGAAGCTGACAAGTCTTTAACAGCAACAAGGTATTGCTCAGACTGTGAAGAAAGACTTTGTACAGACTGTGCAGAGTCACATTGCAGATTCAAAGCTTTTAAATCTCACCATGTTATCGACCTGTCGTCCATTGGATCCAATATTCGTATGCCCGCGAAGAAACACTGCAATGTCCATTCAGAAATTATATTGGATTATTACTGCACAGACCATGAGATCGTATGCTGTAGAGCCTGCATATCTAATGAACACAGGGTTTGTCAGAACGTTCTCCCATTGGAACTGGCCTCGAAGGATGTAAAAAAGTCTGCACTGTTTAACGATGTTATGGAAGACATGACGCATCTTATCACAACATTGAGTGCTTTAGACAATAACAGAGAGTCAAACTTACAATCAATAGAGAAATCAAAATCAACAATAACTAAGAAGATCCGAGCAGTGAAATCAAAATTTTTGAAACAAATTGAAGATTTGGAGCGTGAATTAACGACCACTTTTTCATCTCTCCAACGAAAACATGAAATCGAAATCAACAAACAAAAGCAAGAAATATCGCAAGTCTTGGTCAATGTTATAGAAAATAAAAACGAGATGGATTTTTTGAGAGATCATGGATCTAAGAATCAGCTCTTTTTATTCCTTCGCCAACAAGTAACAAATATTCATAACGCTGAGGCCAAGATTCAGCAGATAGTATCCGATTCACAAGAATTCGATATTACCTTTGACGAAAAGAAAGATGTTAAGCTTGAGTATTTCGGGTCACTGTCAGAGTATGTTCAACCATGTCAAGTTCAATACAAACCAAAGAAATTCCAACAAGCCCAGATAAAGGCGAAACCAATGAAAAACATTCAAGGGTTTGAGAAGGATATAGTATTAAAATTTAATGCTAATGTGGTAAAACATCTTACTTGTGTATCAGTTACAGATGATAATAAGCTGCTCATGACTAATGCAGCATCATCCGATACCAAACTCTATGTTTACAGAGATTGTAAAGATTATGAGACAGAGATAAGATTTTCCTCCGCACCTTATTGTGTTGCTGTGATACCTGGTACCAATATAGCTGTTATTACTCTACCTAGCGAGGGGTCTATACAATTCATCAATACGACAAAGATGACAAAGGGTGGTAAAGTTGACGTTGGATTTACATGTTTAGGTATTACTGCTGATCGTGACAGAATCTACGTTGGTGGTACAGGTGGTACTATCAAAACATTAGACACAAATGGAACAGTTCTTAAAACAATTCAACAAGGATATGAGGATATTTGCTTCATGGCATACAATGATTTACATGATCATTTGATTGTCAGATGTATTGGTAAACTCCTTTGTGTAAAATTAGATGGAACACTAGTTTACTGTAAGGACGTTTCAGGATCAGCAGGTTTAACACTTGATCGACAGAGGAACGTTTATTTCGGCGGTTATGGGACCAACAACATACAAAGAATATCATCAGATGGAGAAAATTGTGAAGAAATGCTGAACAAAGACAATGACATTGACCATCCAAATGGCATGTGTTTTAACAATGACTTCACCAAACTGTTTGTTATTAATAACGGTTGCAAATCCGTATATGTATTCAAATGCAAGTAAAAATATATGTCAAAGAAATTTAGATTTCTTTATCAAAATGTAACTTATATACAAAAAGTATATTTTTTATTCTAACTATGGAAGATGTTTTTTTTACAATAAAATCTGACTTTTAGCAATGCCGCTCATTACTTTTCATTTAAAAACTGTGTGAACTAGTATGAAATTACAAATATTTGTAATCCATAATGGCAAATGCGAGAAATTAATGTATTGTAAAAAGAATAGGATAAGTGATGTATATTTATCAGCATAAAAATAAGGATACTTTTAGATACTGTAAGCGCTCTAAAATCATTGACCGATAGTGAGATTCTAGAAAACGGAGGTGATTAGGAAAAGTTAGTAGATACTTTAATACGTGTGTTACCTTTTCAATATTTAGAGTGCAAGAAGTCTATGTATTAACCATATATTTTGTTTCACAAAGGTGATATAAACATTTACCTTGATTGCATATAAGCTTATTTGCGATATCGATCGGCTTATTGTGGATTCATTTATGTTCGTGAGTATCAGTTTTCGTGGGTTTAAGAAAACTTGCATTTTCATGGATATTTGATTTCGAGGCTTTTCAATCTCAGAACACAAAGTCTTTTTTGAATTTGAAATTCGGTCAACATTTGAATTCATGGTTCACATGTACACACGAAACCCACGAAAATTTGTATCGACCGAATAATAATGAATCCACAGTATGTTTCAGTTGAGATTGCATTTTAAGGATGTACTTTGGTCAAATTTAAGAACTTTCGTCAGATGTTCGATCTCCTTAATTTTATTTGTTTGATACAGGATAAAGTATCTTGCCCAATAATACTGTTTTTTTCATATAAGAGTTCATTAAATAATAAAAGTTTACTAAGTAAAATTCAAGCAGATTCTAGATTTATATAATTTGAGATCTAACTAGTTATAGCAGTGCAATGAAAATATAAGGTAAAAGGCTGAGGCAGCTTATCTTCCGCCGTTGTAAAAACTTAAAAAAATTAAAATATCTGGAATACGGGCTTCACAACATGTCATTGATTTTAGCTTATTTTGTTTCTTAACTTTTGACTTTAAGTTTCAATATTAAGTTCTATATTGTTTCATTTCACCTATTATAATAATTACATCTTTTAGTGTATTTTCTAATCTTTAATGTGTAATAAATACACGATAGTCTATCAAGAATTCATTTATCAGTTAAAGACAAATTGACAATTAAATTAACCAGTTAGTTCAATCAAAGCAAGATATGATTTGTTCATTTTCTGATTATTTTTGTTTGTTTTTAAATCTTGATATTGTGCAACTCCTATAAGTTTAAGCAACGATGGTTTACAAAACTGTTTGTGATTAATAACGATGGTCAATCTGTTTGATTATACAAATTCAAGTAAATGTTTTATTTTGTGAAACAACATGAATACTTGAAACTATATTATGTAATTCATCGTGTTACTTAAATATACAAGTGCAAACTTCTTTTTTTTTTATATTTTCTGTTCAATTGTCGCGTTTTATTTGCGGTTACGAAGAAATAATATTCGGAGAAAAATAAGTTAAGAACAAACAAAGACGAACTAAACAAAAATTAATATAACAATTGAGAATAAAAGTGGAAAAAATAAAAACAAATAGCGTACATAAAAAGCACGCATTATCAAACAATACAAGCAAACAAATGTTAAACAAACATTTACAAAGTCTTCGAAAAAAGATGATAAAGCCAAATAGAAATGAACAATTTAAACTCACCTACAAAGAAAAATAAAATACCACAAAAAACAAATAAAAAATTGTAGATTCAATATATGAAATGATTCAAAATGTCTGCACTCAAAATATTAAAATCCGTACTTTTTTTTAGAAACCACATTTATTCTTGATTTATATGCAGTATCTGTTGAATAGTAGTATAATGTTTGGTGAAAATTTTACTATTGTGTATCGCCAACTTGTTTCATTACGTAATTTGCGCTTGGTACTTTCTTTTGGAAAAGGAGGGGGGTGATTAAGAATACAATATCACCATTTTTTCCCTATTTCCTATTTCCTATGGATATCGTATTTATATAACGAAAACAACTTTGAGTAGTAATGAATTTTGATCTGCGGCTAACGGATTTTTTTTCTCTCAGGATTTAGATTTAAGTACATTTAGAAGACACATCTTAATATTGTGTATCGCAACTTGTTTCATTGTGTAATTTGCCCTTGGTACTTTTTTTTGGAAAAGGAGGGGGGTGATTAAGAATACAATATCATGTTTTTCCTATTTCCTATTTCCTATGAATATCGTATTTATATAACGAAAACAACTTTGAGTAGTAATGAATTTTGATCTGCGGCTAACGGATTTTTTTCTCTCAGGATTTAGATTTAAGTTCATTTAGAAGACACATCTTAATATTGTGCATCGCCAACTTATGTTTCATTGCGTAATTTGCACTTGGTACTTTTTTTTGGAAAATGAGGGGGGTGATTAAGAATACAATATCACCATGTTTTTCCTATTTCCTATTGCCTATGAATATCGTATTTATATAACGAAAACAACTTTGAGTAGTAATGAATTTTGATCTGCGGCTTACGGATTTTTTTCTCTCAGGATTTAGATTTAAGTACATTTAGAAGACACATCTTAATATTGTGCATCGCCAACTTGTTTCATTGCGTAATTTGCACTTGGTACTTTTTTTTTGGAAAAGGAGGGGGGTGATTAAGAATACAATATCATGTTTTTCCTATTTCCTATTTCCTATGAATATCGTATTTATATAACGAAAACAACTTTGAGTAGTAATGAATTTTGATCTGCGGCTAACGGATTTGTTTCTCTCAGGATTTAGATTTAAGTACATTTAGAAGACACATCTTAATATTGTGTATCGCAACTTGTTTCATTGTGTAATTTGCCCTTGGTACTTTTTTTTGGAAAAGGAGGGGGGTGATTAAGAATACAATATCATGTTTTTCCTATTTCCTATTTCCTATGAATATCGTATTTATATAACGAAAACAACTTTGAGTAGTAATGAATTTTGATCTGCGGCTAACGGATTTGTTTCTCTCAGGATTTAGATTTAAGTACATTTAGAAGACACATCTTAATATTGTGTATCGCAACTTGTTTCATTGTGTAATTTGCCCTTGGTACTTTTTTTTTGGAAAAGGAGGGGGGTGATTAAGAATACAATATCATGTTTTTCCTATTTCCTATTTCCTATGAATATCGTATTTATATAACGAAAACAACTTTGAGTAGTAATGAATTTTGATCTGCGGCTAACGGATTTTTTTCTCTCAGGATATTGATTTAAGTACATTTAGAAGACACATCTTAATATTGTGCATCGCCAACTTATGTTTCATTGCGTAATTTGCACTTGGTACTTTTTTTTGGAAAATGAGGGGGGTGATTAAGAATACAATATCACCATGTTTTTCCTATTTCCTATTGCCTATGAATATCGTATTTATATAACGAAAACAACTTTGAGTAGTAATGAATTTTGATCTGCGGCTTACGGATTTTTTTCTCTCAGGATTTAGATTTAAGTACATTTAGAAGACACATCTTAATATTGTGCATCGCCAACTTGTTTCATTGCGTAATTTGCACTTGGTACTTTTTTTTTGGAAAAGGAGGGGGGTGATTAAGAATACAATATCATGTTTTTCCTATTTCCTATTTCCTATGAATATCGTATTTATATAACGAAAACAACTTTGAGTAGTAATGAATTTTGATCTGCGGCTAACGGATTTGTTTCTCTCAGGATTTAGATTTAAGTAAATTTAGAAGACACATCTTTTAATGTTGTGTATCGCAACTTGTTTCATTGTGTAATTTGCCCTTGGTCCTTTTTTTTGGAAAAGGAGGGGGGTGATTAAGAATACAATATCACCATGTTTTTCCTATTTCCTATTTCCTATGAATATCGTATTTATATAACGAAAACAACTTTGAGTAGTAATGAATTTTGATCTGCGGCTTACGGATTTGTTTCTCTCAGGATTTAGATTTAAGTACATTTAGAAGACACATCTTAATATTGTGTATCGCAACTTGTTTCATTGTGTAATTTGCCCTTGGTACTTTTTTTTGGAAAAGGAGGGGGGTGATTAAGAATACAATATCATGTTTTTCCTATTTCCTATTTCCTATGAATATCGTATTTATATAACGAAAACAACTTTGAGTAGTAATGAATTTTGATCTGCGGCTAACGGATTTGTTTCTCTCAGGATTTAGATTTAAGTACATTTAGAAGACACATCTTAATATTGTGTATCGCAACTTGTTTCATTGTGTAATTTGCCCTTGGTACTTTTTTTTGGAAAAGGAGGGGGGTGATTAAGAATACATTTAGAAGACACATTAGATGAACTTACAAAAGGACCAGCCACAGTTTCAAGTACTCATAGAATCAGCATGTTTTGGTGGAATGACAAGTTCACACAGGATAATCGCAAAATCTGATCCGAACAGCGGAAGGTTTTTGGAAATTAAATTCAATTCCTATGTTTGAAACTTCAGGTATAATTTCAAAAAAATTAACCACATACAATGGGAGATCAAGCGTGCGTGTACGAGGTTATACTCTCGGATTTGCCTATATCAATATGAAGACTATGGTCTTTGTAAATTTATGATGTACAAATTAAACCCACAATGAACTTAGATTGAAATACATCTTGCCTTAGCGCTTTCGTAGAAATCTCTTATATCAAATTATACACATTGATCTATGATGATTTACTTTTACAAATTGTGACTTGGAAGTAGATTTGTCTCATTGGCACTCATATCACATCTCCTTATATTTAAAAAAGTAAAAAATAACTGATACATGGTTTAAAATTTCTTAAACATTTTGACTATACGCAAATGCGTTTATACGAAAATGTAGTGTGAGTGCCAATGAGACAACTCTCCATCCAAATAACAATAAAAGTAAACCATTATATGTCAATGTACGGCCTTCAACACGGAGAATTGGCTCACACTGAACAACAAGCTATAAAGGGCCCCAAAATTACTATTGTAAAACCATTCAAACGGGAAAACCAACGGTCTAATATTTATAAAAAACGAGAAACGAGAAACACGTATAAATTACATCAACAAACGACAATTACTGTACATCAGATTCCTGACTTAGGACAGGTGAAAATATTTGAAGCGGGATTAAACGTTTTAATGGTACCAAACCTTCTCTCTTTAATATGAGGATATAATTTTTTATTATATTTTTCCTTACCATTGTATGATCAACTGTTGTTTCGCCTCTGTTACGAAGGTTTTTAAAACTGTTAAAAGATAATTTGAAGGTTCAAAGCTTATATTCGCTAGTCAATTATCATGTTATAAATAATCAATTCGAAAATACAGTTTTGTTTAAGTTATTAATCAAAATTAAATCTACAAATTTACAATGCTAGAACAACGTCAAAAAAGTTAAATTCTAAACTTGCATTAAGCTGAGAAACCAGGGAAAGCAAGGTTATCATAGCCTTTTAACCCAAAAGAGTTAATAGTTTGCTTACCTTTATCAAATATCTTTTATGTGTACCTCAACTAAATTGAGTATATTCATAGCCATTAAAATAATTTGTTTTCTCAATTCACACTGTTCAACAAACGAAAATTAATTATTTATGTACTCTAGGCACATTATGTTCTGACGACAACCTAATACCAACTACGAAAATAATACGTATATTTCAATTATTTGCAGTGAAATTATTTCTATATTTCTACAGACAAACACCCTTATAGAGACTGTCAGGTACGGTGACAATCTTCGAGTGTACAAAGAAAGCGTGTCAGATGCCGAGTTTGCTAGAAACAGACAAATGTTTATCAAGAATGTCAGCAATATATCCATCTTTCGCTTTTTCGGTTTTTTAACAACCGTGCGCTTAAAAGGGTCTTTCTGAAATTCCATTATTTGTGGCTGCAGAAGCACTGCCCGATCTGAAACTATGAAGGCCAATCATTTTTGCACCTTTACCAATGAAAGAAATTGCAGCGTTAACATGTTTAATAATTTCTCTCGCACGTGTATACGACAATTTTACATTCTTTTTTCTTAGAACAAATTTGTTATATTTTTTAACATATACAAAATCGGAAAAAAATACATATTAGAAGTCAAAACAATGTCACATGCTTTTATGTAATCCAACAAAACTGATACGAGACAAAATAGTATATTCGTTTACGCTACAACAACGCTTTTTTCCCTGTAAAAGTCTGTTTTGCTGCTAGATATAAAAAAACTCTAAATATTCTGGTTTGAAAGCCTTTATTGAACAAAGTTCACTATATCTCAAGAATCCTGCGTATGAAACCATGCAAATAGATAATAATCGCAAATCTATTGCATGTATAAGTGTCCTAGGATTACAAAATCTATTATACAAAGTTTTTATAGTAATAGTATATATATACCCAACTGCGGCCAAGCTTCGCGATAGGTCGTGCGACATAATCCGACAAACACACTTTATTAGATTAACTCTCTAAGGAACGATCGTTTTCATTGGTCAATTCAAACCTTCGACCTCACACCTGCAAAAATAGAACACGCGTACTATAACGTTGAATGGACTGATAAATATTTACGTTGCTGGTCAAGGTCGTCTAAAGCTTCCATCGTCGTATTCGTATACATGATTATAATCACAATTCTAGCTTTATAAATGTGAAATTCATTTGTGTTATAATTTTCTGCAATTAATTGGTAGTAAAGTTTAAACTTTAAAATCTTAACAGTTAAAATATTCAATTTAAATATCTCCTCTAAATCAAGGGACGAGATCAAAAGTTTATCGTAGGATAAAAAAAACTCAATTCACATATTTTATTTTATTGACACACCCAAGTTGCTTATCCTGCCTTCTCTTTTACTCAATGGACTCGATGAATTAACTTTGTACTTGAAAAATGAAACTGTATACTTTACTACAAACACTTTTCATATTGTTTGCCAAGTTTTAGATATTCTTCATAGAATAGTGATTTTTTTTCTGATTCCATTAACTTGAAGGAAAAAAATAAATTCCGAAATTGTAAGTAAATTCATAACATGTAACACGCTTTGTTAAGAAAAAATGGAGATGGCCAATCATGGCACAGCGGATAATTAAATGAAGTTTATACAAACAATATAATTCATGAGGTTTTGCTATTCTCGGTTGAAAAAACGAACGTAAATTATATATTGTAAATATTAAACCGTTGGTTTTCCCGTTTGAACGGTTTTACACTATTAATTTTGGGGCCCTTTATAGCTTGTTGTTCAGTGTGAGCAAAGGCTCCGTATTGATGGCCTTACATTGACCTATAATGGTTTACTTTTATAAATTGTTATTTGGATGGCGAGTTGTCTTATTGGCACTCACACCACATCTTCCTATATCTATGTAAATAGAAACAAACAATGTCTGTATTCATTAAATCATTTAAATGTATTTATAAAAAGGTGAGTTTCATCTGTACATACATTTAGTCATCCTTAATTTCTTGATATTGTTTTTTATCAGTTTATCATACACGTTTCTTATTTTAAATACGAATACATACTATAATACTTTAGCGGATTGTTCAACAATGTTATGCAACTCTATTGTTACGGTATAAATTTAAAAATAAATATTCACCCATTCATAATCGAAAACAGTACATTTATATGTAATAAAGAAGATGTGGTATGATTGCCAATGCCACAACTCTCCACAAGAGACCACAATGACACAGAAATAAACAACTAAAGGTCACCGTACGGCTTTTTAATAATGAGTAAAGCCCATACCGCATAGTCAGCTATAAAAGGCCCCGAAATGACAATGTAAAGACAATTCAAACGGGAGTTGTTCCTTATAAACTACGACATTTCTCACAAGTATTAACTTAGTTCCAAACATGCGAAAGAAAATAATCTTCACTGAATTCATTCAGGTGCACAAATGATACGATTAGTTATTTTGTTTCTATCTTTGGGGAACAACTTCCTCCTTTTATGGTAGCTACTGTGTGTATGTTTTAGCATGAAAATAATAAAGGAGGAATGTCAGTGCAACCCTAGTCTCGATAACCCAGACGCAAATTTAAATATAGCGTCTGGGGTGATTAACCGGACTGGTCAGATATTTATAGGGGGCGTAACAAATAATTAAATATAGAACATATCTATAAATAGCACTTCCGTTATCCCCATTATATTTAAAAACAATTAATTCAAACGGTAAACAGTGTAACGTTACATGTATAAAAATGTGTGTTTATTAAAACTGACATTTTGTTTGACACTATTTTTCCCAACTTGTAGATGGGCAATTTTAAAAGAACGACCAAAAACTGTAATTAGCGGTGTTCTTTCTTCCTGAATTTTGTGACACATATAAAAAAAATTAAAGAAATAAGACAAAAAATTTGGTTGATTATATAGGGAAACAATGTAGCATGACTGTAGCATGCCCTCCTTATAACAAGGTCTGGATCAGCCACTGTTTGTGTATAGGGGATCGATACCACGCTCCGCTGTGCGCTAGCCTAAGAGAGCCCATGGATCCGTATAGGTGGACCGTTGTACATAAAGCCATACAATATACCCTAATTTTCTGGTGAGTTATAGTTTCTCCGACATGTATCCCGAACGGCCTATAATCTAGGACATCATCTTTATATTTATTGTCATTTTTTTCTGTCCTGAACATTACCATTTTTTACCACAAGACGATAATCAAGCAACCCAAAATCAATCTATTTGTATAATTTTTTTATAACACACCACGTTTAATGTTCTCTTATCTTCATACTTTAAAATGCCATTTTTCTATATTTTTGTATTATAGCATACACTCTCTATTCTATGAAATATTTGCCACTTGACGTTAAGCAACCAACAGTCGGTATATTGATCTATATTGTATCCACATTAGCTGTATTCTTAATTTTTTCCCTTTTTTCTTAGTTTTGTCTCGTTAAACTTATTTCTGTAAATTCTTGTTATAATTTATGCTTTCCTTTTTATGTAATCTTTCAGATATCCGACGCACTTACCTTACTCGAAAAGCACACATCAAGTTACGCTTATGGAAAGAAAAAACAACTCATATAAATTATAATATTTCAATGTAGAAAATCATACATGAGCCAACTCAATTTTAATTTACAAAATGAACTGATCTTAAAATTGCAAACGACAGAATAGTCTGAATGTTTCACAATAATCTATATCGCCTAATCCTTTAAGGAATAAAACATTAAGGGACCAATCTTCACACAATACCACTTTACCAGTCTCCGTGTCCATGAAGAAATACATAAGTTAACAAGTCATTCATGAAACCCAATACTCTTTGAATACATATTTTAAATCAATCACATGGAAAAGATGGAATGGGATTTATCCCATACTGCATGATAACTTGTAAAAAAAATAACTGAAAAGTGTATTATCCTACTACAAACTATTATGCTGAGTTCACACGTAATACGAATTCGATTCCAATATCCATCATGCATTAAAGGGCACAAAAATTCTCCTGTACTTGTGAACCTTTATATAAAATAAGGAGATTGGTATGATTGCCGATGAGGCAACAAACTAGCAGAGTTCAAATGACATGGATGTTCGCAAATATAATCACTGCTCGGCCTTCAATATTAAGAAAACTCCATACCATACAAATAACTGAGAAGGGCCAGACATGATAATGAGATACAATTCAAGCGTGAAAACTGTTAAATTTCTTATATGATTTTTAATTCGTTTAATTCTCTGACATATCTGACAACACTGTGATTCTTAAATTTTTGTTTTATTTACTAAATAAATGTCTGTGTACCTTTTTTCGCTTTATATGGTTGCTTTCAGAATAATATACTGTGATTATGATTGCTGCCTGCTTCAATAATTAAAAACAAATCTTTGAATCTTTTTTTCATATATTAAATATTTAAGCTGTTTATGATACAATGAAAATTCAAGTATAATAGATTTTTTTTTAATTCTTCACATTTTACACTTAACATCTGTGTCCAGAAATCTTCATTGGTTTGTCTACAAAAGAAAGTAAATGTTAAAATCATATTAATTTTTTATCACCAGCATAACATATATGAAAAACAAAATGTTTGGAAAAACATCATATATAAATATAGATTTTAAAATGTCTTGGTGCAAGCTGAATCCCGCTACGGCATGCGAGATTATCTTGCTGTGTTGATGACACAACCCATTGGTGTCATTGGGTTGTGTTCTGTTCTTTTGTCAGGTTGATGTCTATTTGACACATTCCCTGTTTGTATTCTCTATCAACATCATGCATTAATTTTGATCATTATTGAAGGCCATACAGTTGCCTATAATTGCTCACATCCACCTCGTTTGAACTTGGGGTGGATAACTGTCTCATTGGTATTCATATCGCAACTTCTTATTTGTATAATGTTGACCTTTTGGTACTTGTATTCTCAATTTTTGTTTTAGTCTATAGTATGACCGCTTAATAATGTTAATGTCTACTTTTTGTAATGTATATCACTGGGATCACCGGTTGTTGCCTCATTGACTCCTCCTTTCATTGATGCTGAATCTATTGTTTTGCATAAAATCGAATTTTCAGTGTTTTCCTAGCTCATGCCATGGTTTTATTTCAAGGTTTAGAAAACCAATTGGTATATATTCACCGACAACATTGCATGTATTCTTATATGATTTTTTTTAGTGTGGAAAAATGCCTTTTAAAAGTGCAAAAAAAGTTGACCAGTCCAGACTTTGTTTACTAACAGTCTATGTCAATTACTTTTTATAACAACGTGTCCCACTTTTGTATAAGGTAAATGCATTTGTTTAAAAAAAAATCGAGCATAAATCGTTTTGACCGTTTGGTGCATGTCCAAATTGGCATCTTCTAGATAAACTTTGTTGGGTTTTCTTCTGTTGATGGTTTTGGATTGCGTTCCCTCCTTGAAATGTGTACAACATTGCGCATCCTTCCTCCCCCTTTTTTTTTATTACACATATCAAAATGAGAACTCCTTTATACACTACAGACAGATGCAACAAACTTATCCTGGATGAAGTTCATATTTCATAGCACTTTTCAATAAAGTATTTATAAAGTTAAAGATACTACAAATCAACCACAAAATGTATTTATAGCGTACATACGACTGTTCGAGTGGTCCCAGTCAATACAAAAATTGCCATTTATTGTATATTATTATTAACTTGCTTGCGTAGCACGGACATGCCTGAAAGAATATAACTACTCGATGTTTCAGGTTGTATAAAATTTATGTAACGGTTTGTGTTGTTATATCATCTTACCAACGTTCTTCCGAAGTCAATAACCAACTTCTTGGTTATTCGTCTTGGACATTATCTTTAAATACAAGCTAAAAAATCCGATACCATTCCGAAAGTCATAAATTACGATTTTTAAATCACTTGTCATCCAGACGCTCTACTATGAAAAATAAAGCGGCTGGATGATCGAGACTAGTGCAACCCATCATTAATTATTGTAAAGCAGGATCAGTATTATGAAATACTTTGTAAGTGACTACGACATTGTAAGGATTATAACCTATCGTAGGTATGAAAGAAATTAAAAGTGGTTCATTTATTCATCCGAATAAAAGCGGCACATGTATTTTATTTTATCCTTATATTTCTCATCATGCCGGGTACAAGATAATTGAGTTGCTGCATGCATAAAGAACTTAGAATATCAGTTTACTTTTTCGACCCCACTATTTGAAGTTAGCAAAACATTTATTTAAATCTTTTTGCCAAAGGTTTGTAAACTATACAAATCATTGTTTTTACGTTCGTAGTAACATAGTAAATTCCATTGTCGGTCACCTGTGTCAATTCACGTGCACACTGACTAGACCGACTACATTGCTGTTGTATTTAAATCTTTCGGCCAATGAAATGAGACGTTACAAGTTGTTTGTTAATGATACGCCAGAATGTTATCAATGAACTATCAAATGCTAAACTTCACTGCATATCACTGTAGATTATGTCTTCTGTATATGCCTATTCAAAATTCTTTTCGAAAATTCGACCATACTATGAACTAAATCTGATTTTCATGGATCAACTAAACTTGCTAACTTGTGTGTCTACTTTATACTATAGAAAGCCGTTTCAACTGAAATTTAATGCTATACTGTCTGCATGAGATGATGTAAATGAAGGCTTACGTACAATTTACTTTCCAGTAGGATTGAATCTATTTCTGGATATTTTGCGCCCCGGCTACAAATCTTTCAAAACCGTAAACATACTTGGAAACGGTTGTCTTTGCTCTAAAATTAATTACTGTGGAACGTAAATGAGACAAAAGTATTTTCAATTCTGAACTTTGTACAGGGTCACTGTTATTCCGAAATCCGGATGAAAAAAATCTCTGCAAACAAAAACTTCTTTAATTTTTTTTATAAGGAAAACATTGAATTAACGTAAACTTATAGATATAATTACCTCGAATGGCCAGACGTGCCCGGCCAAGTGACCAACTATCACCCAGTGGTGAAAACAAAAAAGTCCAATGACCAAATAAAATACATTTCATTTCCAAGGTTTAATAGGTCCGGTTGCACAATGCATCTGTATAAACATAGTCCAATTACCAAATGATACCATGTCAAATGACAAACAATTTCCACAAAAAAGTTTTTAAACATTAGCATTAAGTTTTACTGCTAGAACGGTACCGGAAAATTTTCAGTTTTGCAATTATTAAATTCAAGTTATGTCCAGGTACATACATTCTTTCGTTCTCATGAAACTTTAATACGTCTTCCTTGTAACATACATTCTAATAAAACAGTAGAGGTCAAAATGGTGCCAAAGACCATCTAGAGACAAGCAAAGTACCATTTGATCTGCATTTAACGAAATGATTTATTTTCTTCGATGCTAGCGAAACATGCAGGTACATGTACTAACCAATTGTTTTCACAAGACCAGTTGCATGTGAAAGCATCACGATTCCAATAACTCAAACTAAGTCTTATAGTTTTTCCGTTTTCAGTATTCGCAAATCTATTTAAACTGTACTGGTCCCACATGAAATCAAGACATCTAAATAATTGAGGAAAAACACCCCAATCATCTACTTCTACTATTTACTTAATAAATCAGCTTTTTTGTTTTGATCCGGAGGAATCTACAGTACGTGTTAAGAAATTTTATGTAAACACAAATATGAAAAATGTCTTATGTTAAGTTCTGTAACTTGGGCAATTTACTGCCTTTCTTAACAGAAGTTTGATTGTGTGTATGTACTATAACCTTACTATTTATAAGTATGATGAAAAGATTTTAAGAATATTTGTATTGCTTTAATCTCTCGCCATGCCGATCTTCTTATGATTTAACCACATCTGCTGAAAAACATAAGCTGAATCTGAGACAAAGCCACCAGCTCCTGTGTCATTCGCATACAAAAATACATGAAAATCTGAATAAATATTAAACAATTCAGTTGGTTTTAGCGACAAAATATTCTCTTGTCAACTCTTCAATACAATCTGTGAAAGGAAACACAATTACTAATTGATTCCAATGCTCACGTTCATTGATCATTGAGAAAATATTCTAGTCATAATCTGTTTTACCTTACCAATATCAGGTTTTAATGAGACAATCGTACCGCAACATGTTTGTAATAAATAGCATAACTGAACAATACCACTTAATATTTTGTTTGGAACTGAAAGTTTTTCCGATTTCAAATCCCAGTGAACATCTAACCAGTCTATATATTGCGATGGGTTCCAATTGCACTTTTTTTTATTAGATACACACCATAAATCAATAAGATATGTTTTTAAAACTTTAGTAAATATATAACCACTTGTTCTCTGATGGTAGTACCGTAAAATTATAAAACTTGTTTTTACATTGAAACCTTAATATTGTCTGTTTGCATGGAAGACATCTATGTCATGACAGCAAGACTTTCAATCAAAAATAAAACCAAAACTCTATGACTTAATGTTTTGACTGACTGATTTCAAATCTTCAATCTCAATTCTACTTAAAACTACTGTAACGAAAATCGGTCATAGCTTATTTATTTTTATGTGAATCACCAGTTGTCTTTCCCTATTAATTATCTTTCTATATGTATACAAGTTTCTTCATAGTTGGAGCACAATGTATTACTTAAAACACCCCTAAATTTGGTATTGTCTTGATTTTCATCCCTTCACGTATAATGGACCGTTCCATATGGTAGTATATAAGCCAGCTCAAGACAGAGAAACTTTGTCAGTTATATGTGGACAGTTGAAGTGTTAACATCAGGATTAAATATTCCAACTGGTAAGTAGAGTGAAATAAGTGATTCCAAAAGATATATAAATAGTGTTCGGATTTGTATGTGGATGTTGCAATAGTGATTGTGATACAATGTATAAAGTGAATCTGATATATATATAAGTGATTTGTATTAATGAGAATACAAGATGTATACTTGCTGGTGTTGCAAGTTGTACTATGTGGAAGTGTGAATACTTCATAAATTTGTATTAGTGAGAATACAACGTGTTTACTTGCTGGTGTTGCAAGTTGTAATATTGTGGAAGTGTATTAGTGAAAATGCACTGTGTTAAACCTTACCAGTTGGATAATATTCATTGTGTGTGAACTCAAGGAGATAGTTAGTGCGTGAGTTCAGCTGTGTTTATATGATTGTATATTCATTGTGCATTGAAGGATTTGTGTAAGTGTAAATGTGTCATTGTGTTATTGTGGTTAGTTGAAGATTAACAAGTTGATATTAAATATTGGTGGAAGTTGTAAATAGAAGTTGTATATATTTGATTTTGTGACCATACGTTTTGTGTGATACGTACTTGATGCATGTTGCAAAGTAATCTTTTGGTGACATTGTGTAATAAAGGGCCGTAAGCATGTTGCATAGTAATATGTTAGTGACATTGTGAATAAATTGGTCTGATACATGTTGCATAGTGATTGCACAGTGACATTGTGTATATATATTCTGTTATGATACAGTGTGTTTGTGCATTGTGAATGAGTAATTTCACCTTGCATTTTAATTTATGTGCATTGTGCTGTGTATATAGTTTTTGTTGTGAATCAATTTAAGGATGTGTTAATTGTTTTGAAAGGGACAACTGGTTGTGGTGAAAAATTGAGTTGAACACTTGAAATCCTGATTTATTCAGATACGGATCCATTGATCGTCCGGTTACACGTTACACTACATGCTCATTAAAATGACGTAAATCCAATATTAACCTCTCTATACCTTTTGTACCTTGACAGATACTTTTAACGGATTTATTACATGTGATCTAACAGAAACTACATCAGCTGACCCTAAAATACATGATCTTCAATTGCAGAATGTACACATTTTTCATGCATGAAAGCAGATTTATTATTATTCTAGTCGGCGTTTGACTTAGCAGTTATCCGGATCAGCTTGTTACGTTTTTTAAGCATTTGAACCGACTCTTCGTAGCTATAGCAAGTTTGTTACTGTCAGTATACTCCACGGCTCTTTCTATACTGTATATTATTTCAAAATTCAATTCAAATTGTATCTAGTTACCTTTAAAAAGAAACGTGGTTTCAACCTTCTTCATCTTCTTAGTAAGACTGTGAGTTTTGTCGTCCAAGTTTCCTTCTATACAAGCAACCTTGCTGTCAATATACGTCTTGAACAAGGGTTACAAATCTGCATTTTTTACGTCTTCGTTAAAATTTCTGTCTGGTTCAACGGACTCCTTACTGAGTACTTCACTGTCCGACATTATAAATCTTCATTTACACAAATACACGTACACACTACTCGTTAGATGGTCTCTATCCTTGTCGATAACTTTTCTCGTGCACGACTTTAGATACTAACGGAACTTCTTACTCTACTGTTATTGAATTAGCCCACAACCTCAACTCGCAAATTCATACACCTGTCGTACCTAAATATATTAATAGTTTCCAACCCTAAATGAACAGGAACAGTAAGAATACAATGCATGATTTGGCCATTATTTTAGAGGGGAAAAAAGTCAATGTATTCCACTGGTTGATTGATGTACTAAATACTGTAATAAAAGGAATGTGCATACATACATACATGTGTTAACGTATACTTATGACTTTTCACTTTGTAAAAATCTCTTGTTTAACTTTTACATGGCAATATATATAATCTTATTCTAAAAACATAAATATTTTTTTAAAGGACAACCATCCACATGTTTACAACAACAAAAACATATAAAAAACCTGACATGCAACACAACCACTTTACTGAAAATGTTTTGTGGTTTTATCATTTTGTTTTAACATATTAAAAACGTTAAATCATAAAAATACAGAACTCCTAGGATAATTCAAACATGTCAAATAAGAAATTTCCTAATTAAATAACAAAATCAAGCGAACGGAAAACAACTGTCATATTTTCTTATGTAGAAAAAGGAGGAACAACCCTGGTTTTTAAAGCTAATTCAACCTATTACTTGTATAATCGTCACATCAAATTCCGTTAAATTGACAACGATGTGTAAACAAAACAAACGGACATAATAGGTAAAATCGTCAAAAATAAGTGTACATCAGTCAACATTGTGTTATAATCTTAATGAATTAATCATTATAGAAAACAAACAAATATATAATAAAGATTTACAAATTGTCATAAAGACACAGCATATTATCAAAAA